>NC_064642.1:690997819-691303736 GCF_023864345.2 Schistocerca serialis cubense | reverse complement strand
AAGAAGCTTTACGCCTCGCCTGGGCACGTCAACGCCGACGTTGAACTGTTGATGACTGGAAACATGATGCCTGGTAGGACAAGGATCGTTTGATATTGTATCGAGAGGACGAATGTATACGGGTATGGAGACAACCTCATGAATCCATGGATCCTGCATGTCAGCAGAGGACTGTTAAAGCTGGTGGACGCTCTGTAATGATGTGGGGCGTGTGCAGTTGGAGTGATATGGGACCCCTCATACGTGTAGATACGACTCAGACAGGTGACACGTACGAAAGCATCCTGTCTGATCCCTGCATTCATTCATGTCCATTATATATTCCGACGGACTTGGACAATTCCAGCAGGACAATGCGACAATCCACACGTCTAGAATAGTGACAGAGTGGCTCCAAGAACACTCTTCCGAGTTTAAACAGTTCCGCTGCCCACTAAACTCCCGAGAAATGAACATTATTGAGCATATCTAGGATGCCTTGCAACGTGCTGTTCAGAAAAGATCTCCAATGCGTTACTTACGGATGAATGGACAGCCCTGCAGAATTAATGGTGTCAGTTCTCTCCAGCAATACTTCAGACATTAGTCGAGTCCATACCACGTCGTGTTGCAACACTTCTGCGTGCTCGGAGGGGCTCTACACGATATTAGGCAGGTCTACCAGTTTCTTTAGCTCTACAGCGTAATATTCCTGGTAAACACATAACATTCATTGTATGTGATTTGGAGGTGGAGAGGGGAAGAAACGAAAGAGAAGGGGAACGGGGATCACTGTTGTCTGCTGCATTGGGACATTACGTGGAATCAGAGGCGACTAGTGAAAATGTATATCGGACCGGGATTCGAACCTCTGATTTCCTGCTTATTAGGTAGCTGCAGTAAGCACTGCCCCATCCTGGACACAGCGTTATGGCAACTGCACGGACTATCTCGACACGTCTCAGAGCGTATCCATACTCCCACCGAGTGCCACCTAACCGCAGTCCCTGTCCATTTTCTCCATGTTTGTTCTCTGAGATTCCCACAGGAGGTCGCACTAAAGATGGTAGATCCATTGCCCAGATAGTCCTAACAAATTATATGAATGCATTCATGTAACTGAACGTTCACCTAACGTTACCCTGTTAACAGTGTACATGTGGAAACAAAGCTATGAGGCGCTCACAGCCTGTCGACAGCAGTCAGCGGGTGTGACCTTGAGGTAACTAATTTCGTGACGGTCGTTATAGTGAATTAGTATTTCGTGTATCTTCCATTTAAAACAAAGGCTTTATTTAAAAGAAAGGTAAAACGCAGCTGACAAGGCTGTGACATGTATAACTGGCAGCTGTATGTTAGATGCAATTTATTTCTGATAGTTGTTCACACATATGCATATGCAATCCCTTGACTGGTTTCTCATCTCCTCTGCAAACTAGGGTTCCATTTAAGAGAGACAACATAGTTGTCGCGAAACTCTCCTGGCTAATTCTGGGGGAAAATGCGTATGAGGTAGGCTGTACGATAATTCTATCCCATCTATCGTGTATCCCTCATAAAGGCCGTAAGAATAATAAAAGACACATAGATGGGCAGAAAGCGGAACTAAAAGTTTGAGACATTTATCGTGGGATATGCCTAGGTCTGATACGATATTGCAATGCCCGTGTTATTCTGATGACAATGCACTGCGGCGATCACAGTTGTTACGAAACACATCAGATGAATTCGCAAGTGCGAATAATGAGTACCGTCGGCTGTAGAATTGAATGACAACAATGAAAATTTGTGGCAGACCGGGACTTGAACACGGATTTCCCACTTATCGCGAGCGGTCGCCTTGCCATTTGGTATCAGTGCACTACTCACGGCATGACCAAACTTCTATATGTCGTCCCGATCTTTACGGAAATACACATAATGGAAGATCGGGTACAGATCGTAGACGTATGGCTGACGACATATGAAAGTTTGGGTGTGGCCGTGAGTCGTACACAGATAGCAAAATGGTAAGACGACCTATGGCGAGAAGCGGGAAACCCGCGTTCGAGCCCCGCCTGGTGAAAATTTTCACTGTCGACATTCCATTCTACAGCCGATGGTAGTCATTATTCGCAACTTCGAATTCATCTGATATACCTAAGAATGTTCGAAACATCGCCACATTTTCTTAAGTGATACGGAATAGCAAAATGCACATTGAGATACAAGGTAACTATAAAAATAGGTATTTTGTGACAATATCAACCTTTGACTTCTCGGATGGTGGCCAGATCATGATGTAACAATTACATAAATAGAAGCCTAAATTTGCTGTATACCTCAAAGGCAAGCTTTTTGATGGCGAAAATATAGGTCGGGGTACATTTATAGTATGTAATAGCCAAAGGAACACTTTTGTATTCTATGTTCCCCAAGTCTGAAGTATCATGTAATTTAATGTGCATTTACTGAAACCAAAATACTGGCTGCAGAAATGATAAATGACTTAAAATTAGGTGAATGCAAACCAATAGCCTTACATGCTAATCTAAGTCACGGAAATGAATTTAGATGAAATGTATATGTTCATGACAGTCTGGCCAGTTAGGGGGTTTAGAACATTCCTACCCGTATTGCCGTAAGCTGCGGTATTGTAATGGATATAACGTATTTTTTGCTTTGTTATCTACCACCTTACTAGCTGTCCTGTAACTTTTGCACATCTATATAGCTTTTATGCATGTGTTTCATCTTTTCACAGATTGATAGTAACCTAATAGGAAAGCGATCACAATGTTGCTATCATCATCAGTTTGTAATGTTCCGAAAAAGCATGTAGATCATGTAGTGTACCATCAGGCAACTAAATCGGATGAGTCACTCATTGTCCATTAGTGGGGGTGGGGGAATACACTCTATCCTAGTTGGAATGCGAAGGTTTCTTTGATCGTTCTGGAGAACTGCAAATCTTATCTCCAGCTGTATTCTTGACATTGTATAACTATTGTCTTCGAGACAGACAACACATTTCATCTTCCTGACTTTAAAATGCAATTACCTTGTTGCCTGTGGTTCCATAAATGTAATTTTCTGTGCCTTACTTTATTTAACCATTAGTTATTTTCCTCACCAATAATATTTATTACTCACATACTTTTGTATTCATTACTACTTCCTCTTTCAATTTCATTACACTCTGCAGCGGCCACTAATGATTCTAATTTTCTCTTGATAGTGAAAAAGTTTAAAGATTATGGCTGTGGTTCAGAATGACGGGAGAGAGATATTGGCAGTGAGAACGGAAAAAATAAGTGGTATTACCAATAACTTGAGTGGTTTGTCATAGTGAGTCACCTAGCATTTCAAATAGTGCAATGATCTCGTAGATATTTACTACCATACAGTACTTTATCTGTACCTCTATTTTACTATTTAATACTGTTAATTCATCTGCATCCTCACCTATTTCTCCGTCGTAACCATTATGCTCATCAATCTCGACCTTTTTCCTGAAATACCTAACATGAATATCGTGCCTTTCGTCATCTGTCACTTTCTTTTTCTTCGAAAATAATATAGTTGCTATTCCATCCTTTATTTCCAAAATTACAGGATCGTAATTAACTTGCAAGTTCCCTTTGCATTTCTTAAAAAGGCCAGCCCCAATCAACACGTCAGTGCTCAAGCCAACTATTTTCAAAGCGTTTTGATACAGCTGGATGCCATTTATGTTAATAGGTAACATCACGTATTTAGCAGAAATTTTCCAGTGGCTGCAGTTATTTGTGTACCTATAACAGGCGTTATTACTAATAACTTTATCTGGTAAAGCATCTAAACATTTCTGACCAACAGCAGAAATGTTGCTGCGACTATCAGTTAAACACTCCACTTCTTCAACATGTATTAATTAATTATTGGTTGTCCTGTTTTTTCCTCGCTATTACTAACTACATATTTCTCCGGAAAATCAGGCGTTATTACTAACACTTTCTTATCTAGTAATGCATCTAAACATTTCTGACCAACAGCACAAATGTTGCTGTGACTATCAGTTAAACAATCCACTTCTTCACCATGTATTAATTAAGTAATTATTGGTTGTCCTGTTTTTTCCTCGCTATTACTGACTACATCTTTCTCCGGTAAATCAGGTACAATTTCGCTTCTATCAGGAACTTCCTCATGTCTAGAGATTAAACACGTATTTGTGGGACACTTCTCAATTTTCACCTCTTCAGCATTAGTCAATCTGTTCACTAATGACAGATCAACAAATCAACCTCTTCTGTCTGAATAGCTGCAGATTCCATTAGGAATATGGGTCTGCCGGAGAAGCGCGGCTAGATAGTCTGTGCAATAGTGATAAACACTTTGTCCGTATGGAGCAGTGGTGAACGCAACTGCCTAGCGAATGGGAGATCCTGGATTCGAGTCCCAGTGTGGCACAGATGTTCACTCATTGCCGCCGACTCCGCATAAAGTCCCGATGCAGCTGACGTCAATAGCGCGTTTCCTTGTATGTATCACAGCTGTAGATTCCACATAGTGTGTCTCCTCTCGGACGTGTCAGAAAGAACAGACTCCATGGATTCATATACACAGTTCACTGCCCTCTGTTAACTGCTGTATTTTCTATAGCATGGTGCCAGTTCCCAGCTCCTCTTGTATCATCATTAAGAGTAATGCCTATTCTGTTTGTATCTATATTCTGGCACGTTCCCACATTTCCGTGGAGCCTAAATTCCTGTTTGCTTGCTTCTCTTCAAGCAATAACTTTTCAACCCTTTGCTAGCAATAAATAAACGTATTAACATCATTCCTAGGAGGAGCAATTACTTTGTTTCACCAATTATGGTAAGTTTCCCTTTTCAAGCTGTCCATTCTGGTATTAAACTTTTCAACTGCACAGAAACAATTTCACAACTTCATTTGTTTTTGTCAACCCCAATATTCTTTGAAAAGACGTCCTTAAATTTTTCCACTGTATCATACTATTCTGTAGCAGTCACAATCCGTACTCTAGCTTCAGCTACAAATTTAGATGTAATAAAACATATCTTTTGCCACTCAGTTCACCAACTAGGCAATGTTTTCCTGATGTATCAAAACACTTAAAGTGTCTATTTGTAATATGAGACATTTAAAATGATTCTATCACCAAATTACGACACACAATGTGAGCAGAAGTTGTAATGTTGTGTTCTACTTTAGACAAGCTTTTGTCATACTCAAGCAACTTAGTTTTTATTGCCTCAACTTGAACAGCTGTATTAGATTCTGTCAGATAGAATTTGTAGAGATTTAAACAGTTTCTCCTTTCAGTGTCAATTTTATTGTTTAATGTTTTGTGATCATTTTGGCGAAAAAAAGTTTTTCACAGCAACTTTCTGCTTGATTTTATGTACATCCTCCTTCATCTGATCTATTACTTGTCTGCTTCCAATAGCAGAATTTTTAACAATCTCTGTTAATTGACTGTTCATCTTTCCCGCTGGCTGCTTATGTTTATACACAACTTTCGGCAACTTTAGTGTCAAACAAGTGGATTTCTTCCTCCCACGTTTTTTAACTAAGTAGTCTGGTTTTCCAATCTCACATTAATGTTAGATTTTCGTTGGTTCTCAATTTAAACTATTAATGCCACCAGAATGCTGTTCAATTGTCTAGTTATTATTACATCTTCACTCTAGAACTATGATTCATTGTCTATATAAAGCTATTTGCTCTTGTATGAGCTCTATAGTTATGTTGCAAAGACGCTCTGCCTTACTAGCTTATCATGGTAGAGCTATATCGCGTGAATTTGCACAATTCCGTTTTAAAATCATTTTGTTCATAACAGAAAGACCATGAAATTTTATCTCTTATTTATGCTTATTTTTTTATTCGTAGAGAACTGTTGTATGTAACAAATTTTGACAATTTACTATAGAAATCGACGTGTGGACATGTCTTGCACAATGACATATGATACATGATCAATGGTGTTATCATTGGATACCTCATGTGATACATCGATCACAGTTTACCACTACAACCATAAGCTATTGCAAGTTTAATGATTTTATTACAGTTGTTTGGAGTTCTTCGCTGTCATGTGTAGATCATAGGAAACCACCACTACCGTAGTTTCGAAATGAGTTATAGGAAAATAACGAAGGACAATTACTCACTTACGATGTGATGATTTTAATAACAATGAATTAATGGAAATATTTCTATGAAATAAAGGTCGTTTGTCAAGACTGGTTGCAGTCTCCTCTGCATGCTGGGTGCTTCTGAGACAATGCAAATCTTATCTCCAAACTACGGACTGGTCGACCATTGTTTGTCTCAGGTGCTACAAAGCGAGCGACTGCTCTCTTCCTCTTCCTCTCTCTTTCCCTCTCTCTCTCTCTCTCTCTCTCTCTCTCTCTCTCTCTCTCTCTATCCCCCTCTCTCTGTCCCACTTATCAGATACTGGCCAAGGCACGTGTTGTCCACGTGCTGAATCCCGTCGACTGCACATAACAGCATTGTGGTACTTCCCCAGCCTTCTAGCTGAGGCAAGGCGATAGGCTGGATCAAATGGCATTGCGCCATCGTGCAAGTGATCCTAGACTTGCCAGAAGATTCACACGGCTCCCGGAGCAGTGGTGGGAGCAGTACTAGTTTATAAGCCAGCAATCTGCAGAGTAGCACCGTATCACGGCCATGATGAGACGTGCATATCTGCTCTGCGTTTTTAGTTTGCTTTCAAAAGAAGTCCTTCCTCCACAATTCCTATCCCATTGTGGGTATATTTTGGCATGTAAATGGAATCTTTTCCACTGTTGCTTATTAATCTCCTTGGGACACTCCTATAGTAACATCACACAATAATAACGCAGGGAAAATGTAAACTTGATACGTATTTGTTTTTGTGTGCTCTTTGTTTAATGTGGATACGGGTGTTTTTTTTTTTAAATATGTCACTGTGCTAACTGTTGAGTGTGGGACATTGATGTACTTGTTTAAATGTCACATTTTGGTAATTGTTTCATGTAGATTTTGGTGAATTTATTCAAGCTAACTGTTAAGCCTTTAAAATCACATGTTTACGTGTATCTTAGAATGGAGAGATGGGTATTTCGAGAAGTTAAAAACTTTTAAACATCAGTGGAAGGTGGTCATAAATTAGATTGCTTACATAGATGTTAGGATGTCAGTAATTTATAGTGGTTTCCCCACACAATGCAATATCAGAGTGTATTATGTTATGATTTATGGTAGTAGTTGCGATTGCATATGAAATAGGATTACTGTGATTTTGATGATTCTTCCGCTATGACGAATGGAGCTTGGATGGGGAGGATTATGCAACTACGATGGCGAAAAAAGGGGGGTGAAAGGGGTTTCTCACCTCCGTATTCGCTAAGAACCGTGGATGGAGGTGACATCATCTTCGATCGTTATCCTCATAGTGGATGGTTCGCCGTAGTATTTTATTCACACAATTTCCTGAGAACTGTGGGTTACGCATCAGGGTACATCTTGATATTAAATGTACCATACACAACTGCCCAAGATTCGTGAGCAGAGGCCTGGGGGATTCCCATCACCTTGAGGTAAGATCGCATTCTTAGACTCGATAGACTTCCTATGCGCATCTGTTTTGGTGGATACTATTCCTGTAATTGGATCATAAGATTGCTCTAATGGTTGCAGTAGTGCAAAGGTAAAACGTAAATGTCGTGTGGCTAGGGCCTCCCGTCGGGTAGACTGTTCGCCTGGTGCAAGTCTTTCGAGTTGACGCTACTTCGGCAACTTGCGCATCGGCGGGGATGAAATGATGATGATAAGGACAACACAACACCCAGTTCCTGAGAGGAGAAAATCTCCGACCCAGCCGGGAATCTAACCCGTGCCGTTACCCATGAGATTCCGTCGCTCTGACCACTCAGCTACCAGGGTAGACAGTGCAAAGGTGAGAGGAGGAAAGGGGGAATGGATTGGGTGGATGGTACTTGTGAAGGTATTGTCTAACTGAAATATTCAGAAATAACAAATATGATTAAATAATTTAGTCCTTGCAAAAGAAATGCTGTTTTTATTTTTATTTTGCCAATTTGCAGGACAGGTTCGTGCCTTGTAATTCTGCTGATGGTAACCGTGTTTTGCAACAGGTAAGGTAACTCCTCTTTAGTGCTGTTACTGCACAGAATAAGTAAATAATCTGTCACTGAAAGACAAGCACCAAAGTTTAGTAGTAGTTTAACAAAGAGAACCTTCTTGCACGACCAGAACCACGTTCATTAATTTTAGGTTAGCACTCTGCTGTGTCAGCTCACGTTACGGAAACTGGTGGGGTGATTGCGCACAGGCGGCGGCGGTGGCGGCAGACAACATATGGTCACGTAACTCCACTTATGTCTGCGAAAAACTGAGAGGAGATGATGGAGAACAACGGGACACGTGATTTTATAGACGCGGGGTTCCAAATTTCCGTTGTCCGAGGCCCCCACCATCTGGCTCCAGTGCCAACTCAAGGACTGACCATTAGGAAAAAACTTTTGATGTTTCGATACTAACTCACATAATTTAAAATTTTTGGTAGTCATTTACTCTGTTTACTTCAGCAAGCGCTTGCACCACTTGTACTCTCAGGCCACCAATTATGTAATTTTGTGTAGTATGAATTTAAAGTATGTGAAACATACAGTGAAATATGTAAAAGTATGAAAAAGAGTTCACGTGGACATTTACAGTTCTCACGCGCGTAGGAGTAAATGAAAAAAGCATCTAATTACACAAAAATTTTAGCTCTAGTTATCGTATACGTCAATCCTGATGCATTTCTCTTCATTTTAAAAGTGCTGTGGCACAAAGCAGTAAATATTGACGACATTATGATTATGGAAACGGGAAGCTAACCGCAATGGCACTGTGAGAAACTGAAGGGAAACTGTTTCATAAAAATAAAGCATGACTGAATTTAAACTTTTCCAACATATAAGTAGTTCAACATAATTTTATAAGCCGTGTAGTCCTTCACTGTATTATTCCATCTTTCTATGGTTTTCTACCGTGAATGATGAGCAAAGAACGTCGAATTTTATTTATGATTGACACCAGCGTAGTTGTTGCATTACGGTACTAGTCTGTTAAGATACCATATTGGAATTCGGCAATGGTAAACATATTTCGGAAGCACCTCGTCACTACTAAAAGGCAAGCATTGCATAGTAAACTTGTCACTGAAAATGAAGAGGAGTCATCAACAAACTTGTCTTATTACGTGACTTCGTTAATGGTTGTTGTCAGTAGTTCCCAGAAGTTTATTGAAAGCCATTTAGGGCAAACATGAACGATTGACAGTCTTCCATTACGGATCAATCGAGTCGCATTATATGGAACAGTAAATGTCTCTGGTCGACTAAGAGTTGTGCCATTATTCATATTTTTGACGTATAGCGTAAGTAGGGCGTTCTCCGAGCAGTGATGGTCAATTTGTTGTGCAAACTGATGATTTCCCGCTCGACAGCTCCACAAATGTCGCCATCTGTCAATACGTGAGCTTAATAACAATGTCATGTGCATTTCTACAATCTTCTTTTATCGCACTCTAGAGCGTCTCTTGGAGATAGGAAGACGACATTATTGTTCAAACAGTTTACATTCGTATTGTAACTACCAGAGCTTTGCAGAATTTTCCTCAGTCTGACAAGTATCTAATATGTCCAATTTTACGAGACATCCTTTCATTTATATCAATAAAAGAAGTACTGTTGCCACAAAATAATGAAAGTTAAAGAAATGTTAATTTTTATGTTTCATTTCTAAGTACAGTACAATTATATATTAAATACCTGTTCAAAGTTTTCAGTACCATTTTGTATTCTGTGACTGGCCTGGGCTTGCCGACGATTACAAATCTGTCACATTAACTGGGATGTAAGACAAATTCACGCGCATTGCCTCACATAACTTTCTCAGACTTCCACGTTTAACATTTTTATATAAGTTACAATAGAAAATACACTTCAACATGAATATTCTGAAGAAAACTGCAGAAAAACGATGAGTGCTCTTTCTCTTAAGAGGGGATATTCTTGCTGGGTAGGAATCGAGAAGTTGCATTAAAATGACTTTTGGTACTTACGTTTTACACTAGTTCTTAACGTCTGCCAGTTCACTCATTTCAACAAGTAGAAGTATTCAATGATACTGGTTTATGTTTAGTGTTGGGAAAGATCTATTTTAGCTGCACAAAATATTCATGACTCAATGGCTGTATTTTGTTAGTAACTGCATTTTTGGATACCAACGGAAAGCTTTCAAAAAACCTTCCTTTTCTCAGTCATACTTGTATTTTATTTCTTAAGGTTGTAATTTTGTCATTGACAGTAAGGAGATTTGCACCTCACCTTGTGGACTAACATTTGTATTGCTGAGTATTTCAAATAAATCAGATAGGAAAGCTAGATTTGTGCTCCAGAGCTCTTATTTGAAGCATCCACAAACTCGGTTTTGTTTTCTTGCTCAAATAACTGCAGCATTGCAAATTTAAGTTACGTGTCTGGACTGCCAGTGGGCTTCTGTGTAAGAAAGGCTACAATTCTGTGTTCGTAGCTCGTAACATATTTGAGAAGACAGTGTAGAAATGAGAGGTCTGCTCTTAACCCTTAAGTACTGTCGTGTCAGGAAGTAGCGTAAGTAGTCGCGTCGGGTCAGTTTGACCTGGGCAGAAATTTAGCTGAATATACTCGTATGTATCTAGTTTTAGAAAAAGAGAAATGTTACCATTTATGGACGATCTTTGAACAGAAATGCTTGAAAGTACCATGTACCTAAAATCATATAATGGTACTGTGATTTGTTATGTGACGAACAAAAAAAAAAAAATGGTTCAAATGGCTCTGAGCACTATGGGACTTAACATCTGTGGTCATCAGTCCCCTAGAACTTATAACTACTTAAACCTGACTAACCTAAGGACATCACACACATCCAAGCCCGAGGCAGGATTCGAACCTGCGACCGTAGCGGTCACGCGGTTCCAGACTGAAGCGCCTAGAACCGCACGGCCACACCGGCCGGCGACGAACAAAGGAAACGAACCTAATACTAACAAATACTATGCATTAATAGTATAAAACTTTTAGGACCATCAAAATATTTCAGTGAGCCGAGCTTTTTGCGCAGGTCACTTCGGAATGCACTTTGAATACATGTTCTACACTAGTAGCGAACAGTGTTGAATGCTTGTTATCGTCTGTACTTGGGCAGACGTGGTACCTCTTTTCAGTTCCTGATTCCTCGAGTGTTTGATGCGTGATGAGAAACAATCGCACAGTGAGTAACATGATGTGCGATGACAGAACGAATAAACCACGAATGCTGACTTTGGAAAGTTAAAAATGTTCCTCCTTGTTTGTTCGGAATATGCATTTCATCTCGCTCAAGAGCAAATTTAAGTTATATTTTAGGCAATTTCCATCTGAAGATGGACCCACTGGGTCCCAAACGCGTAGTGTGATTCAATAAAAACCAAAACAATTTGTGAAAGAAGGGTATTTTATTCAGTTTTCCTGTGTACTGAATGCAGTCACATTCATAGCTGCAAAATATGGATAATACTGAAAGATAATTGAAAGTTACGGTCACAAAATAGTGGAATTCAACTTATCGATCACTCGTTTAATACGTGATCTTTGGTTATACAGAACGAATAAAGGGATGTTCAACATGATTTTATCACTATTTTTTCATTTGTTTTACATTTGAATCTAGCGACATCAGTGATACTGCTACTCCACATCCGCGGGGTGTCCAGACACCCAGTTTGGAAAACTCTGCCCTACAGGAACGTGACCAAACCTCAATGTTTTAACTGTTCTAAACGGCTAGATTGTCCTCATTGCAAGTTTCGTGTGGTGTAAAGATACTTTTGGAGCTCCCACACTGCTGAAGGTAGACAGACACTAATCAAATTTACTGAACTGAAAATAGGGGATGTAACTGAATTACAGCTGCATTAAAACAACAAATGTATAAGAAACTTACATTTTCAAAGAAATAAGAACATTAAGTCAATGCCGCGTTCCTCTCAGACAGTATCTTTACATGGGAACACGTAATGCACCGAGCCACAATGTCGAACGCGATCGTTATGGTGGTACATGTGTCATGGTGTGGGGAGGCATCATGTTGCAAATATTTGAACACGGTACACTAACCGATCGACATTATTGTGAAACAGTAATCCTTGTGGAAGAAACGACATTTTGTCTATGAAGTGGGTGACTGATTATTTTGCAATTTTTTTTAATAGACGCAATCACATGTTTACGACACAGTCGTAACCGGTTTCGGCCAGACAATGACCATCTTCAGATTCTAAAGGTGGCATACACAGAACCCAGGTTCATTCTTTGTCAAACGCCGCCTTTAGAATCTGAAGATTGTCATTGTAACCGGTTATGAATGTGTCATAAACATGTGATTGCGTCTATAAATAAACAAAAAAGTTTTTACTGTAATCCTTGCCCACAGGCATCTTTTCAGGTGTGCGTTGGCTCCAGACTTCTTTCTTATAGATGACAAAGCGCAACCGAATCGATAGCGCAGATGGAGGAGTTCTTGGAACGAGTGGATATTCGGCGAATGGAGTGGCTGTCGTCCCGACCTCATTCCCATCAAGCTCATCAAGCACGTTTGGGATGTGATGGTGAGACGATCCGCGGCACGTCCGCATACACCAACGACCATCGGGCAACTGTCAACCACACGGGTCGATGAATGGACGGTTCTAATACAAGAACTACTTACCAACCTCGTGGCCAACATGAGAACACTTTGGACAGCACGCACTATAGTCTGTGGAGATCTCTCACCGTATTAACAAACACACATCTCCTTCTGTATGGTCATTGGAAACACAGTGAATCGCAGTGGCTTCAGTGTAATAATTGCCTTTGAATAAAAACGTCATTTTACCTTGAAATAATAGAAAATTTATCCCATATGTCTTTTGTTCCACATAATGCTGTTTTGTAACTTAAAATGGAAAATGACTAATATTTGCAGGTGCTCGAACAGAAATTGATACTGTCACTGAAGCTTTCGCTTTCGCGTCGCGTTACCCTATTATTCAAAATCTCTTAGTATTCATAGTATTTTCATATCGCGCTTACTGAAAAAAGTTATTGAAATATCCCAGTCCTTAGACAGGGTAGGACGAACGCATCATACACTAATTATACAAATTACTATTGCTGAAAATATAGCGCTAAAGTACAATTAAGTGGAATGCTATGCTTCACATAAACGTGTTCACGACTGCGTCTACATATGAATACAAGAAACGTACTAATCACTGATTATATGTAACATTAAACAATAACTCAACCGTTGCCAAATCATGACACACGTTTAAGAATAAAAATTATTTTCTTATATCCTCGGCGAACACATGCCAGCTACCAATCTCTGGCGCCTGATTCTACGAGGGCTATTCGGAAAGTGAGGAACGATCGGTCGCGAAATGGAAACCACTGTGAAAATCCGACAAGGCTTGGTCGCAGGTTACGCGCTACAGACCAGCGTAGCGAAACATCGAAAAGCACAGGCGGCTGCCATCTATGACGATGGTGTTGGAAATTTGGTATAACGCTCCGACAAATGTTTAAGCCGGAGCGGCGACTATGTAGAGAAGTACCTGGCAGGTGTAGCTAAATGTGCAAAGAAAACAGTTTTGATTTACATTGTGGTTTCCTTTTCGCGACTGATCGTTGCTTACTTTCCAAACAACTCTCGTGTATTGTGGAAGGAACGGCTTCTGTCATTGGCTTCTCCACTGCTCTCCTGGATGTAGCCATCACGCTTTCTCTTTTTGCCATTCTTTCAGTATTCTGGGCGAATATACGGGTGGTGACGTCAGCATCTAGGCTGAGAATATGTCCACCTGAGCGCCAGATGCCCTGTTTTGCTCTTGATTGTAATTGGTGTGCAAAGATGGAGACAGTAGACTGATTAATGATAAAATGTTTCGTCACCCTCGTCAACGAATGAACAGACATTTGTTACGAAAGACTGTGTGGATCGTGTAAGGGGTCCGCAGGCCCTTACTACTAGGTTTGCACTCACACAGGTCGACAGGGCAACTATCGATTAGTGTGTCGGGTCGCGAGAGCGAGAGTTGAGTCAAGTCAGTGCGTGTTGTAGGTTCCCGCGAGGCGGGCAGAGCTGAGCAGAAGCCAGCAATTGATAGAAATTACCGACAAAGGGAGTGGCCATCGCCGCGGTTCAACCCCTTTGTGTTAGTATTATACGGGAAAGTGAGAAAGTATAATTAACAGAGTGATTCAGTGATATTTATGTGCCGTTATTGAGATTCCGCGTCTACCGCGCCGGCATTATTTGGATTACATTGTTGGATTACAGCGATTGTATGTTGCGTGTGACGATTATGAATAGCGAGGAAGCCTGTGCTGAGATTAGCCGTTATTAACAGTGTATTGACGAAGGCAGTGGCTGTCTCCTTATCTTTGTGGTTTTTGATAAGAATATAGGTTTTGTTTAGTGAAGCTGTGTTTGTTGTTCTTCTTGCCACCAAACAGTACATTATTACAGTATTTGCGAAGGACAATATGGAATGTAACATCTCCTGAGCAGTCCAATCCGATTGCCAGCCCCACTAGGTACACGGTCACATTAATTAATTATATCTATTTGGGCTGCTATTCAGATCCCGATCGAGTGGGATAAGTCAGAAGATCAAACCAGAGTGTTACACCCTTGGCTTACCGTGAAAGGACTAGTGCAATTTTCAGACGAGTAGTAAAGAACAATAGATAATTTTACCTTGCTTAACGCAAGAAAGTGTTTATTCAATTTGGATCGAGACAGAGTAGGAACTGTAAAATCGCGACAAGGAACAGTGCATTTTTGAACAATACAAAGTAATAATATCTTACGATTGTGACTACACTGTTTTTTCTTGCCATATTAAATAGGGCAATAGTGTCAATAAACTGTGTTATAATGTGCAAATGCATAAATCCGCGCGAAAAACTGTGAAAAGTAAACGCCAAAGAAAGACACGTGTGAACAGTAAAATAGCAAAACGAGCCAAGAATCCGTCACGAAAGTTTTTAAAGAAGTATTTAGCGGTAGTATTTTGACTGAAATTGCTTTTTGAATAGTGAAAATCGGACAGCTTCGTGTGGACTCATGAACTGCTATGCGGACGACAATGTATTGTGGCGACGCAATTATTGAGTGACGTCACGCAGACCCATGTAGCAGTTGCATCAAAGAGCTTCGATCCGCGAGGTGATTTCACACGACATCCCACAACGAAGCGACCGCCTGAGCGACGCGACTTCGAGACACCGAGCGCAGTCCCGGCACCTAGCGGCCAAACTACAAACTACGCCCTCCTGCAGCGCCAGGGAGCGGCCGACGGAGAACTACGACGACTTGCAACAGCAGCGCAACTTCACACAGCTCCAGCGGCAGTACAGCGCCACGCCCACCTCAAACGTCAAAACATCGCGACTCGCGGTAACGTCAGTTGTTGAGTGAAGACGACTGGTTGACATAACATTAAATTGCGGTGAGCAGTCTTCGCGATAAATAAACAATTTTTAACTGATATTCACATTAGGACAAGTGCCCAATTGTAGTAATTTCCGAAAAATTTGCGAAGCATACTCTAAAATATAGCATACTTATTTATGCACACTGCACTGTCTAAATGGTAATTATACAGATATGCTCATTGTTTTTGGGGATTTTACATTTATAGATTTTATGAGTGTTGTGATTATCTTGTTTAAAATTTTTTTACATAAACTGTGTATGTGGAAGTTGTTATTGGAAATTATTAGGTTTTTGAGAGTTGTTGTGTTCGATGCTCCTGCATATTGTATCAATTTAGGGATTAATTGAAAAATACTTCAGGTACTGTTTGATTAGTTTTATGGTAATTCGGAGTGTTTTGGGTTACTGGAGGTTATTTTGTATTACTTGCCTGTGCATTAAAAATAAATCAAACATGTCTACTGAAGATAAGCAGGTTTGTGAGGCAGTAGTTGAAAGGAAAGGGATAGGACAGGAGGACAGAGATGATTCAGGAATCAGTGATTATGGAGTGTCATTAGATAGCCCATTAGCACATTCAACCAGTTATCCCGAGACACCAGGACAAACAATGAGAAATAAGCCAGTTTCAGAGGATGCAGATATACGATCGATGTTGGCAGCCTTGCTAAAAGAAACTAGAGAGAGGGAAGAAAAGTTCCACAAATCACTAAAGGGTTTACAAGAAACTAACGCATCATTAGAGAAAGGTTTACAAGAAACTAACGCATCATTAGAGAAAGGTTTACAAGGAACTAACGCATCATTAGAGAAGAATTCACAAGAAACAAGAGAATCGTTAGAGAAGCGTTTACAAGAAACTAACGCATCGTTAGAGAAGAGTGCACAGGAAGCTAGAGAAAGGGAAGAAATATTTCACAAATCATTAAAGGAAGATTTGCAAGAAACTATAGCACAAGAGGTCAAAACATCGCAGATGAAGATGGAATGTAATCTGAAGAAGGAAATACAGGAGCTACAAGAACAGTTGAAAATGGATATCAACGAGAGAGAGAATAAGCTGCAGAAGAGTATAGACCAAGTCCAGGGAGACGTGGAGAAGGTGGAAGGAAAGTTAACAAAAAAGATAGAAGACGATATTGAAGAAACGAAAGCCGAATTGGGAGAAAGAATCAACGAAGTGGAAACAAATTGCAATCATCGAATCGCCAAGGTGGCGCAGATGCAGAAACAATGCAATGATGCGGTTAAGGGGATAGGAGATAGGCAAAACCAACTAGCTGTCAATCTGAGAAATGCCATAGCCATGCAACGAGGATAACAAGAGGGTTGAAATGGAGGTCAGGCAGTTACAACAGGGAGTGCAGCAATTGGAGAACAAGACAGAAGAAATTGATAAACGAATTAGCAACGCCACCTTAGCCATTGGGGGAGGTAAGGTCGTTACATTGATGAGCAGTGATAATCGGTGCGTCCAAAATAATACAGGGCAGAAATTTAGACCGAAAGGGGGGTTGCACCCAATGATATTTAGGAAAAGGCTAAAAGGAGTTTTCCCAGCACATCTTAAGGACTCAGACAAGATTCAATTTGCAATAGATAGAATGGAAGGTGAGGCCTTCACTTGGGGGGGTCAGGAGGAAGGAAGGGACTACTAGTTATGATCAGTTTGAAGAGGAATTCTTGAAGAAATACTGGTCCAAAAGCCATCAATGTGCAGCAATTGAGGACCTACTCCATCGCAAGTCACTTAGTACATGGAGAGGAACGTTGAGAGAGTTTGCCGAACATTTGTGGGAATTGAACGAGACCCTGGAACAACCCCTGAGTGATGACGTAATGATATCTGCGATAAAAAGAAGATTGAATCAGAAAATGCAAGAAACTGTATCTGGGAGCCTAATTAAAAATAGGGAGGCTTTGATGGAGATACTGGAACAGTTGGAATCTGTTCGATCACAGGGACACAATCAAGCTAATGATCAAAACCCAGGGGGAGGTAATGACCCAAGGAATCATTTTGGTAATTCGTCTAATTATAGAGGAAGAGGTGGTGGTCATAGGTACAGGAACCATAGTGGTGAACGTCAATGGAGAAATGATTGGAGAAGGAGTGAATAACCAAGAGATCATGAGAGAAGATGGGATAGGCGAATGAATCACACGGTGCATATAGAAGAGGTGGAGAGACCGGAAAACTGAATGACACTCCAGATGAGGTCCGATCGGGAGTGAGAGCTACGAGGACCAGGGTAAACCTACTAAGACACGACAATGGTGGAGACCTAAGAGAATATCTACTGGAGGAAAGAAGTGGGATTCCCAAAGAACCCATGCTACCCATGATAGGGATCAAGTTATGTGGACTGAATATCGAGGCATTAGTCGATACAGGGAGTGAAGCATGTGCAGTATCCAAAAGGTTATATGAACAGATACTAAAACCAAATATTAGCTTGCCTAGTTTCCCAGTGAGTGGAGTGAGAATTGTGAATGCGTTGGGTGCAAGGAGTAAACCTATTAAAGAACAAGTGTTGATTACCTTCGAGATAGAGGGAGAAGAATACGAAGCAACATTTTTGGTGGTGGCCGGATTGAACACATCAATTATTTTAGGGATAGATTGGTTGAATGAAGTTGATGCAGTAGTGAGTTTTGATGAAGGTACTATCAAGGTCAAGGGAAGAAAGGGAGAAGAGAAGAGGCTAAAGTTTGCTGAGGGGAGTGCAATAGAAGAAGAGGAAGAATTCAGAAGAGTAAATTTGTGTCATGAAGAGGAACCCACCACGGGATACGGGGAAGAGGAACTAGTAGGAGAAGTGTTGATATACCTTGAGGGATTAGCACGAGAGGATAGGCATAAAGAGGATAAGATCAGGAAAAAGTTGGAGGAGATGACACACCTAGATGAGAGGACTAAGAAGAAATTAGCCACAGTATTATACAGGCGTTGTAAAGTATTTTCTCAACGGTCAGGTATCATGAAAGGGGTGGAGTGTAAGCTAAAGATAAAGAACCATAAACCATTCAATACAAAACAGTATTCCATTCCCCAGGCGAAACGAAGAGCAGTAGATGAAGAAATACAGAGGATGATGGACCTTGGTGTTATAGAAAGGACCAATAGTCAATACAACAACCCCCTATTTGTCATTGATAAGAAGGATGGAAAGGTGAGGATAGTTTTGGATGCACAAACAGTGAACAAAATCATCGAACCGGAGAGGGACAAACCAGAGACTATAGAAGAACTGATTCAAAAATTCCGAGGAGCAAAGGTGCTTAGTAGTATCGACTTGACTGCTGGTTACTGGCAGATACCATTGGCCATAGAGTCTCGCCAGTATACGGCATTTACTTATGGAGGAAGGTGCTATCAATTTAGGGTGTTGCCGTTTGGACTTAATGTGTCAGTGTCTGAATTTATAAGAGCGATGGATAAGATACTAGGCGAGGAGTTACTTAAGAAGGTCACTGTCTACGTGGATGACCTCTTGATAGCAAGCGAATCATGGGAAGAACATTTGAATAGACTGGATGCAATCTTGGCAGCTTTTGAAACCGCAGGGGTAACTGTAAACCTGGACAAGTCGGAATTTGGCAAATCAAAGATAAAATTTCTGGGCCATATAATATCCGAGGAGGGTATCTATCCTGATCCTAGTAAAATGGAGGCTATTAGAAATTTTCCGACCCCCCATAGTAAGAAACAGTTGCGAGCATTCTTCAGGGTTTGTGAGTTTTATAGAAAATTTGTCAAAGGATCTGTACTTAATGCCCCGAGTATGAGGGAATTGACTAAGGCGAGGATGCCGTGGCATTGGAGTGCAGAGTGCCAAACCGAGTTTGAGAATATCAAGGAAGCACTATATAGTGCGGATACATTGTACCACCCTGATTTTTCCAAGGATTTTAATTTAGGAGCAGACAGCTCTGACTATGGACTAGGAATACATTTGTACCAAATAGCGAGGAGCGGAAATGGTGAGAGTGTAAGAACAATAGCGTTCGGTAGCAGAAGTTTAAATGCTTGGGAGAGGAAATATTCGATTACTGAAAGGGAGGCATTGGCAATTGTGTGGGGGTTTAAGCATTTCCGGTACTATTTGGCCGGGAGGCATGTGAAAGTCGTGACTGACCATAAGGCCCTTACATTTCTGACTACAAACAAGTTGAGGCATAGCAGACTAACGCGATGGGCCCTGGCATTACAGGACTATGACTTCGAGATAATTTATGAACCAGGAGCAACACACATAATACCTGATGCTCTGTCAAGATTACCAGCTGACTCAAGAGGAATGTTGGTGGACAGGCCGGAAGGAGAAGGAGTTAGAATTAACCTGATGAGGGGAGTACAGTATGAAGAATGCATAAGGAAGTTCCTAAAGAATGTGAGTAGGGAACAGAACGAGGACGAGAAATTAAAGACAATTAAAAACAAATACAGGTGTGCAGGAGAGGAAAGAATTCGCACATTTTATTATATTCACAATGGGATACTTTATAAAAGGAACAAGGAGAGTGAGGAGAACTGGAAACTCAGTGTGCCTGAGCATGTGGTAGAAAAATTAATTTGGTATACGCACTATAGTAAAGCGCATTATGGACCGAAGAAGTGCCTGGAAAAGTTGAAATTAGATTGTGCATTCAACAACATGGGAAGGCGTATACGTAAAATACTGAGTACATGTGACACCTGTCAAAAATCTAAAACGACTACAGTACAGCACAAAGGATATATGCATCCAATTGTACCAACAGCAATTAAGGACATAGTTGCAGTGGATCTCTTTGGGCCATTTCCTGCCTCACGAGGGAATTACACACAAATCTTAGTAGTGGAAGAACTGGTTTCCAAGTACATAAAATTTTACCCATTGAAGAAAGCTACTAGTAGAGCCATCATTAACCATTTTGAGAAAGACTATTTTCAAAAGGTGTGCATTCCTAAGTGAATTTTGAGTGATAATGGGTCACAGTTCAGGTCAAAGGAATGGACAGAGATGCTAAGTGAGCACGGAATAGAGCAAATTGCCATTTCTAGGTATAGGCCAGCTTCTAACCCAGCGGAACGAACAATGAAGGAATTGAACCGTTTATGCCGAACCTACTGTCATAGGAAGCATGGTTCATGGAAAGAATATCTGGAAGAATTTGAGCGGGTTAGGAATCACCTCCCACATGATTCTACAGGGTTTGCCCCATGTGAAGTATTGCTCAATCAAGAACCCGATAGTACTTTTCGTGAGTTGGTAGTCTACCCACCAGGAAGTTCATTAACCTGGGAAAGGAAATTGGAGCTGGTGGAATTAAGTATGAAGGAGAAGGCTAGGAAAAGACAGGAAAGACACGACAAGCTAGTGAAACCGATAACTTACCGAGTGGGAGACCTGGTATTAGTAAAGGTTCATGCTAGATCAAAGAAAATAAACTCTGAAATACATATTTTAACCACGTTTATAAGGGACCGTACAGGATTATAAAAATTGGTCATCCTAACACTGTGGAGTTGGAATATGCACGGACAAAGAGAGTGCATGGTAAGGAGCATGTGGAAAACATAAAAAGGTACTACTCCCACGAGAGCAGAAATGACCCAGATGAGGAAGAGGAACTCGATTAGGGCCAATGTCTGAACTGAGAGTGTTCAAGCTCCTTGATGTAGTGGGGAAGGACATGGTTAGAACATTTAGCTGTAAAATGGACATTAGAAAGAGGGAAAGGTTTATTTACATTGTGTTCTGTGATGTATTACAATTAAAATTGCATATTTCATGTCGAAGATTATCTAAGAATGAGTATAAAACCTGTAATAACTAATTTGTAGTATAGTAATTCATATGTCCTGTGTTTAAGTAATAATTTTTGAGTGTATATGTTGTGTGTTTCATTCGATATTGGACTAGAGAGGACTGTTGCTGGTTGATATAAAAATTGTAATTTGGACAATGCCATGTTTATAAGATGTATAACCTTTTGTAAAAATTATTGTAGAGGCAGCCCACTACCGGAGTCGAGGGATTATTTGATGAACTGTAATTTCATTAATTATTTACACTGTGTGTTTGTTCAAATGTAGCAATGTTTCATTCCCTTGCCGATTCTTTTTCGCCTGCGGCTCTAAAGAAGTTTTCGAGGGCGGGGATGTAAGGGGTCCGCAGGCCCTTACTACTAGGTTTGCACTCACACAGGTCGACAGGGCAACTATCGATTAGTGTGTCGGGTCGCGAGAGCGAGAGTTGAGTCAAGTCAGTGCGTGTTGTAGGTTCCCGCGAGGCGGGCAGAGCTGAGCAGAAGCCAGCAATTGATAGAAATTACCGACAAAGGGAGTGGCCATCGCCCCGGTTCAACCCCTTTGTGTTAGTATTATACGGGAAAGTGAGAAAGTATAATTAACAGAGTGATTCAGTGATATGTGCCGTTATTGAGATTCCGCGTCTAACGCGCCGGCATTATTTGGATTACATTGTTGGATTACAGTGATTGTATGTTGCGTGTGACGATTATGAATAGCGAGGAAGCCTGTGCTGAGATTAGCCGTTATTAACAGTGTATTGACGAAGGCAGTGGCTGTCTCCTTATCTTTGTGGTTTTTGATAAGAATATAGGTTTTGTTTAGTGAAGCTGTGTTTGTTGTTCTTCTTGCCACCAAACAGTACATTATTACAGTATTTGCGAAGGACAATATGGAATGTAACATCTCCTGAGCAGTCCAATCCGATTGCCAGCCCCATTAGGTACACGGTCACATTAATTAATTATATCTATTTGGGCTGCTATTCAGATCCCGATCGAGCGGGATAAGTCAGAAGATCAAACCGGAGTGTTACAATCGGCACCCTCCATATCCAGGCTACTCGTGGGTGAACGAAGGATTCTCTTATCTTCTTGAGACATTGCTGCGACAGTTTCATTGCCTGTGAGATTTCTACTAAATTTGCAGAGGAATTACATGCCTTCTGAATCCAAGATGAGTAGCGCAGTTTACTCCTCCCCGGTGTAGTAAGTTCATACACGTCCGGTTTCTCCTCTGTTGATAAAGAGTTTGAGTGTACGTGTGTCTCTGGTTGCGGCTTGCCCCTTTAATGCAATCTTTGTTGTCAGATGTTACACACAAATTCTACTTGTTAAGTTTTTCTTAAAAAATCCACATTTTACACTTCATCTAACAGTTGTAAATGAAAAGTTGCCTTACATCATTTTGATCTCCATCGAAAAAAAAAAACCTCACGATAAAGACACTGGTACAGAATTGGGGGCCGGCCGCTGTGGCCGAGCGGCTCTAGGCGCTTCAGTCTGGAAAAGCGCGACCGCTACGGTCGCAGGTTCGAATCCTTCCTCGGGCATGGATGTGTGTGATGTCCTTAAGGTTAGTTAGGTTTAAGTAGTTCTAAGTTCTAGGGGACTGATGACTTCAGATGTTAAGTCCCATAGTGCTCACAACCTTTTGAACCCTTTTTTTGAACAGAATTAGGAAATCGCCAATACGACATAGCAGACAGAGGCAGCAGAGGAAGAAGAAGGCAGAGATGGACCAATTATAAGATAAGAGATGTAATCGCAGAGAGGCATATGTATCTTTCTCTTCAACAAACGAACATGGCCGTATCTGCACTCTATTCATACAGAAAAATGAAATAGATGTATTAGCATCGCTCAACAGCGTTCAACCATCATAGACAAGAGCTACAAACGGAATTTCACAAAGGACCGGTTGAGATATACCAGGCAGACATGTAACAGCCTTAGTTGGCCGTCATAAGGTCAGATTTCAGTCCACCGTTAAACTAAAGTGCTACCACTGCTCCACTGCTCACCGTATGAGAGTGATACACTACTACCAGTTGTAACCTTGCACCTGCCTGGCTAGCAGCAGAGTACTAGCTAAAATTAAAATGCGTTATAGAGTTTCGCGCTTTCTAGCTTTGGTGTTTTGTTCTTTCATTTCTGACTTGGAACAGATTCCTTGCCTAGCAAACGTCAGATGAATTTCTGCCGATCTTTCCACCATACTATTTGGCGGATCACTTCCTTTGATGATCGTAGGTCTGGAGTTTGACGCTATACCAGCACGGTATTAATTTAGCAGATACCAATTGGAGGGAGCTGCCAACCACCATTTGCAGCGCAAAGACGTACCGGTATGTCGAAGTCATGACTGGCGCTTATCCTCACTACAGAGCACAAGGGTCCATCCAGTATATGGTACTTCTGTTAAGATGACCACTCACCCTGAGGGCTAACAGACAGCTGTCGTTTATCTCCGTGAGTTGCGGTCAACTTTGTTCACAAGATAAATGCCAGGACATCATTATTGATATATCAGATCACTTCTCTACACGCACAGAACAATCTGCATAGTCTTGTTAATTAGCACCCTGTCCAAATGAGGCTAAGGTAAACGATTTTCCATGTGCAAAAATTTCATCCTTTGTAAATTTCGTATGTTCTATTTTACATTTATCATGTATGAAAGCAGTGTTTACAGCAGTTTGATATTTATTTGCTTATACATACAGCATTGTCTGTTACCATTCATGCAATTGTTTGCTGACTGGAAAGGGCTTTTGTGTATTTGCATACAGTATCTTGCGTCAAGATGAATGAGGTTTTTTTTCAGTGTATCACTTTTCTGGGACCCACTGTGGGGGACAATTTTGCTTATTACAATTTTCGTAATTTTAGTATACTGGGTATAACCAAATTCCATTTACAGACTTTGGGGACACATTCCATTCACAAAAATTCCTTTAAACATAGGATGCAAAATGCCTAACTGAAAAGCTATGAACACTTGTCAATCTCTGTTACTGTATAACACATCTCTTCTGTTGGAAGGAGGTAGTATGGACCAAGTTAAGAAAAAAATATCCAGTAACGCATGCTTTAAGAACTAAGAGTACTTGTTCGTCTTCGCTACTGTGAAAAACATCTCTTTTTTGCACTATATAACTTAAAACCTAATTTCATTTGTCAATCCATACTGCGAAAGGAAGTATTTATTGCTCAAAACAGATCAATAGGTGTGATGAAGGTTTTTCTCCAATATTCATAGACACTTTATCAAAGAGTTAGAAATTCTAATCACATCTATGCAGTTGGTTAGAACTTCTGTCTCTTTCACGACTGAATAATAAATGATCTTCAACCATAGTCATTTTATAGTCACTTCATCAACAAGTCAAATAGTTTAACAATATGTTCATACATTTTAACATATTAGAGGTGGTTAGATTTCTAACATATTAGTGAGGTACCCATAGGGTGACAGTGAATGTACGTCACTTGTTATTCTCATCAGTCGCTTCTGTGCAACAAATTCGTTAATTACTTCAAACTATTACAAAAAATGTGCGGTGTGCCATTGTGAACTCGTTTCCGACTCGAAGTTCAGGGAAATTGAGCCGACAATGAAATATTACTTCGGTTACATACCAGATGGCTTGCAGAAGAAATTCACCGTATTATTTCTAGATCGTGACAAACAGATTGCAGACAAATACATTCCGTCTTTCTACTGAATGCTGTAGAATATTCTTATCTTTGTTGCCCTGTAAGCGCGTAAATACACGATTCGGTGCGCGTGGGCGCTCAGGGAGAAATAAAAGCAAAAACATTCCGGCAGAGCCGAGGCCGTGGCAAAAGTTGTTCGGTTGTGACAAGCCAGACTGTAGCGTGATTGATGTGTTGAACAGTTTCCACGGCCAGCATTACAGGTGCGATATATCACTTGCGAAATTCGAGTGGAAACGGGGGCATCGCGGCTGGCGGACGGAAGCGGTGCTGGCTAAATGCGCATGCGCCAGTGTTATGCATTTGTTCACAGATTCCTAACACAATGAACAGCGTTATGCAGCGGCGGCCCCCAGTTTGTCATGATTTTCACAGCGCGTCAATAAAGTACGGTATCGCGCTGACATGCGATCCGGATAGAGAACGTCTCGATTCAGTTACAATTTCACCTTTCAGTGTTTCCGATGACTAATGAAATACGCGATGAAAATACTGTTGGCGCGTAGTGACCGGTGACAAGGGCGGAAACAAAATAGTGCGGTATCTGCGTTTCTACCGACGCTAATGTAATTCCTAATCAAATTTTTTCCGCGTTTTGATCAGCTATAGTAGTCCGTCAAATCCAGATGACTTAAAATTCAGTTATTGTCGTTATCAGGACATTATACGTCACAGTAAACTGCTGTTTAAATTGTCCTTGAATGTGCAATCAGTTTCTGCCAGAAACTACTGTCCAGCACCTACTGCTTTAGCGTCGTTCATTGGGGCTTTCCATTGTTATTGTCATTATACATAGCTTGATTGATAAGCGTTGAGTAATTAAGACAACTGTGCAAAACTGTTTGCTTGTATTTGCTTGAAAGGACAGAACAGAATATGTATTTACCTAGACAATGACAAATTCGCCCATCTTTATTTACAAATGACATCAACCTTGACGTGAGTCTCATTTCAATACCATGAATAAACAAGAGTCTGTTTCAAGATACTGATTTATGTAATACGACTGTAACAAATTCAGGGAAACAAACCTTAAAACACTAGTGAGTAAAAGTACCAACGCTACTGGGTAACATAAAGACTCTGGTTAATAAAACTAAATAGGTCATGCACGAAAATAATATGGATTCGTGAACCTACGTATTTATATAAATGAGGACTTCTTAAATACCTTGTATAACGTTTTTGGAACTGTAGCCATCTAGGTAGGAGTCTAGTTTTTCTAGAACGCTAAAACATAAAGTACAAGGTAATAAATTCACAAAACGCCCCAAGAAAATGTCTGATTAGTTGTAACATCGTATATGGGAAGAACGGTACTAAGTTTTAAAGTCCTATTAGTGTTCCTACCACAGATGACGGAGTCCTAACTCGGACAGGACTGTGATGAGAACTGAAATCGCATACGCATCTTTCAGTTGAAACTTTTGTGCATTCGCCTTAAAAGTGTCAGGGCTAGGCAAGAATGTGAAAATATCGATAATTCCATTACGTTAGGATGGTGTCCAGTAGAGAAACGATTCTCTATATTCGTACAGAAGATGACAAGTAAATCGGAAAGGTCAAGTTGGAAAACGTGTTATATACCAGAAGTTATCACTGCATTAAACATGAGCGGAAAGCCATAAACGCGCCAGAGAGTTAAAGGCCCATGTTGTTGCCTGCATGAAAGGTATGAACCATTCCAATTTTAAAATAACGTACGAACTGTGACAAAGAACACTGACAAACTGGGCTGGACAGATAAACAGAATGACTGATATGGCGCCAGTGTGCAGTCACATACGAATGGAGACACTTTTATACGTAAACACGTTTTGTTAAATCAAATGGCAACCTCTGGTTAGGTAACAGTGATGCAATTACCTCCAAAATAACTCTCCATGCTACATGAAGGTCATCTATATTCTTTGAGGGCACTTGCTAACTTACTTTTAAGACGTTATTTATTTACGTAAACTAGTTTGTCATGCTTCCACAGCTGTAGTCAGTAGGAAAACATTTGTAGTAGTAGTACTACCAATATATCAAACTATGATGTTACGTTTCACAAACTATTTGAAATTTCATCATTGTTTCTCCTGGTAACGGCACAAGACGCTACACAAGGTCAATACAAGTGTGGTGATTAACTAATAGTAGCTAGATGGAAATAGAACTTCTCATCGAAGATTTCCATTGTGGACATCGTTATTAAAACTTTTGCGTTTATTGCTGCACTTAATTTTCATCTCAAGGCTGAAATGTTACTGTTACTCATAATTAATAAGCGTTAACCTTTCGTTCAGGTAACTATTTTTTCATAATAATAATCTTTGAATATTGAATTAATAATAGGTGTAATATATTCAGGGCGATAAAATTTAGTACTGTGTACTAGCTGTACACACAAAAATAGCCCGCCGTCATTAAAACAAGCATGCTTATTCTGTTACTGATAACTAGCAATCCATAGTATTGAAAACAATTGGTGGACGATACCCATAGCTAACGTGTATCAACAATCACTCTTTGTGACTGTAGCGCTGAAATGATCTAACACAGACAATAATTTGGGCACAGAAATCGCACTGTGCACTAGTTCCGCGACTCTTAGACTCATACTGCGACAGACACACCTCATACCCTGAAAGAAATCGTTTGTGTACTTCTGTGTGCAATACGTAGCTCAATCTGTTCCAAAAGGATTGTGAGTGTAGGAAAGACATGGAAGGATTTGTAGAGGATGTGTATAATTGAATCTGTATTGAGATGAAAATATCACAAACTATTGGGGTTCCACTCACACTACGAGCGTACTTATTGCCAGATACTAACAGCATACAACGCGTCAGATCACAGAAAGATAAAATCTGATACATGAAAGAAAATTTTATTCTGAAATGGGTACTCGAACAAGTTAATATGTACTTGTTTAACTCGATCAGTCTGAAAAATTCAAATGAATGCAAGCAAATTGTTAATACAATCTCAAAGCTAGAAATTGAACACTTCAGCTTGAGATATCAAAACGCGGACTTTCATCCCAATATCGTGATTCTGTTTCAACAAAGTACAGATAAAGCACTGCAAGGACTAAAACAGAAAGAAAAACATTGCAATTAACAACTGTTCCATAGTAATAAATACAACATGAATAAAAGTATAGAACAAGCAATTAGCCACTATTAAGATCCATTGTAAAAACAAATGGGGAACAACATCCAGCCGCCTTCAACATTAAATAACAAAATAAACGCTATGTACCAATGCCGGTACCAGTAATTCTGCTAAATTACAAAGCAGGCCCGAGTCAGATAGACAGAAGTCAGAGTTATTCAGAAAGAAGGAACAGATATCAAACATTTATTGCTTCCAAACTACAAAAGATAGAAACTCAATTCCAACGCTTCTGGAAAGAGCAAAAATCAAATTTTTATGCCCTCAATGTGAGCACCATGTGACAGACGACAAATATCAAAACGGTGGCTCGTTTCCTGCCACACACGAAGCAGTTGGTCTTTCGTTATCGAATTCACAGGTACGACAATGCGATGTCGCTCACTCTCAAGAGTATCTGGCATACGTGGGATAAAAACGCGATCTTTTACGTAGCCCTACAGATACAAGAGACAAGGTATGAGGTTGGAGACCTGGGAGGAGTAGAAAACGAACTTTACCGTCGGTGCTGATTACGCGATGGATCGCAGGAACAGCGCAGAATATCCATAAATTATTCTCAAAATGGGTCATAGCCAATAGTCAGAAGTAACAGTGATATAAAATCAAAATTACCAATTTAAGTTGGCGCGTCAGGCACACACCCTTTAAATAAGATGTGCGGTATGCACTGAAGTGAAAAAAGATGTGTAATACCTCCTAATGGCGTGTCCGTGGCTTCTTTTGTCAGGTTTAGTGCAGCAGTTAACTGTGGCGTGGACTCAACAAACCGTTGGAAGCCCGACTCAGCCATACTGCCCCTACAGCTTCCCACAGTTCCGAAAGTGTTGCCGTGTCGGTGTAGACGTTGCGCACGAAGTGACCTCTCGATTACATCACATAAATGCTCGATGGGATTCATGTCGGGTGATTTGGGAGGCCAAAACCTTCGCTCGAATTGTCCAATGTTCTTCAAATCAATCGCGGACAAATGCGATGCGATGACATGGTGCGCTGTCATCCACCAAAATTGCATTGTTTCTTGGTAACATGAAGTCCATTAACGGCTGCAAATAGCTTCCAAGTAGCCGAAGACAAACGTTTCTGATCAGTGATAAGTTTAGTTGCATCAGAGGACCCAGTCTACTCCATGTAAACACAGCTCACACCACTATGGAGCCACGACTAGCTTGCAAAGTGCCTTGTTGGCAACATAGGTCGTGGGATCTGCGCCACACTAGAACCCTACCATTGGTCCTCACCAACTGAAATTGGGACTCATCTGGCCAAGCCACGGTTTTGCAGTCGTCTAGGGTTCAACATCGAAAAAGATATGATTGTCGGAAGGACAGACTCAGCATACAGGAAAGTCAAAACAACCTTTGGTGACATTAAAAGCAACGGTGGTAACATTAAGAATGCAACGGGAATTCCACTGTTAAATGCAGAGAAGAGGGCAGATAGGTGGAAACAATACATTGAAAGCCTCTATGAGGGTGAAGATTTGTCTGATGTGATAGAAGAAGAAACAGGAGTCGATTTAGAAGATATAGGCGATCCAGTATTAGAATCGGAATTTAAAAGAGCTTTGGAGGACTTACGGTCAAATAAGGCAGAAGGGATAGATAACAGTCCATCAGAATTTCTAAAATCATTGGGGGAAGTGGCAACAAAACGACTATTCACGTTGGTGTGTAGAATATATGAGTCTGGCGATATACCATCTGACTTTCGGAAAAGCATCATCCACACAATTCCGAAGACGGCAAGAGCTGACAAGTGCGAGAGTTATCGCACAATCAGCTTAACAGCTCATGCATCGAAGCTGCTTACAAGAATAATATACAGAAGAATGGAAAAGAAAATTGAGAATGCGCTAGGTGACGATTACTTTGGCTTTAGGAAAATTAAAGGGACGAGAGAGGCAGTTCTGACGTTACGGCTAATAATGGAAGCAAGGCTAAAGAAAAATCAGGACACTTTCATAGGATTTGTCGACCTGGAAAAAGCGTTCGACAATATAAAATGGTGCAAGCAGTTCGAGATTCTGAAAAAAGTAGGGGTAAGCTATAGGGAGAGACGGGTCATATAAAATATGTACAACAACCAAGAGGGAATAATAAGAGTGGACGATCAAAAACGAAGTGCTCGTATTAAGAAGGGTGTAAGACAAGGCTGTAGCCTTTCGCCCCTACTCTTCAATCTGTACACCGAGGAAGCAATGATGGAAATAAAAGAAAGGTTCAGGAGTGGAATTAAAATACATGGTGAAAAGATATCAATGGTACGATTCGCTGATGACATTGCTATCCTGAGTGAAAGTGAAGGAGAATTAAATGATCTGCTGAACGGAATGAACAGTCTAATGAGTACACAGTATGGTTTGAGAGTAAATCGGAGAAAGACGAAGGTAATGAGAAGTAGTATAAATGAGAACAGCGAGAAACTTAACATCAGGATAGATGGTCACGAAGTCAATGAAGTTAAGGAATTCTGCTACCTAGGCAGTAAAATAACCAATGACGGACGGAGGAAGGAGGACATCAAAAGCAGACTCGCTATGCCAAAAAAGGCATTTCTGGCCAAGAGAAGTCTACTAATATCAAATACCGGCCTTCATTTGAGGAAGACATTTCTAAGGATGTATGTCTGGAGTACAGCATTGTACGGTAGTGAAACATGGACTGTGGGATAACCGGAACAGAAGAGAATCGAAGCATTTGAGGTGTGGTGCTATGGACGAATGTTGAGAATTAGGTGGACTGATAAGGTAAGGAATGAGGAAGCTCTACGCAGAATCGGAGAGGAAACGAATATGTGGAAAACACTGATAAGGAGAAGGGACAGGGTGATAGGGCATCTGCTAAGACATGAGGGAATGACTTCCATGGTACTAGAGGGAGCTGTAGAGGGCAAAAACTGTAGAGGAAGACAGAGATTGGAATACGTCAAGCACATAATTAAGGTCGTAGGTTGCAAGTGCTACTCTGAGATGAAGAGGTTAGCACAGGAAAGGAATTCGTGGCGGACCACCTATATGGTCACAAGCCCAGGAGAGGCGCTGCAGGCGATGTGCTGCTAGCAAATGCTGTCGAGTTGTTCGACTGCTGCCATAGACTATTAACGCCAAATTTCGCCGCACTATACTATACTAACGGATACGTTCGGCTTATGTCCCACATTGATTTCTGCAGTTAATTCACGCTGTGTTGGTTGTCTGTTAGCACTACCAACTCTATTCAAACGCCGCTGCTCTCGGTCGTTACGTGAAGGCCATCGGATACTGCGTTGGCCGTGGTGAGAGGTAATTCCTGAACTTTTGGTATTCTTAGCGCACTCTTGAAGTTGTGGATCTTAGAATTCTGAATTCCCTAACGACTTCGGAAATGGAATGTCCCATGCCTCTAGCTCCAACTACAGTTCCGCTTTCAAAGTATGCTAATTCACGTCGTATCGCTGTAATAGTGTCGAAAATCTTTGCACACGGATCACCTGAGTACGAATGACAGTTCCGCCAGTGCGCTGCCCTTTTATACCTTGTGTAAGCGATACTACCGCCATCATTATACGTGAATACCGCTGTCCCGTAACTTTTGTCACCTCGGTTTACGTGGCTTTCAGTTCCAGTTAGAACACGAATAACAGGGATGAACAAACGCCTTTACACACTTATACAAGAACAGCGAAGGGTGGCGTAGCACAGCGTGTCCGACGTAAATCCTGTCTGTCTCGCGGTCACCAGGTAAGCGTTACTTGGCAACTGGAAGTTTTTGACAGCGTCCCTTACCAAATTCACTGTAGAAAATAAAGTAAGTCTCGTGTGTCTCTTGCCCAAATGCTGCTCTACATCTGGGATATCGACAATGTCAAGGTCTCCGCTTCCACACATACGTGGAGGCTGACGTAGTACAAGCAGCGTCATGACAGTTTGATAAATGGTCATTGCGGTATAGAGATGATAAACACATCACTTCAACTGTCAGTTGTTACAGATATTCGTGTCTACCATTAAAAAGCGTTTTAATGCTTTGTGCATACTGGAAAAAATCTGTGACTGCAAACAACATCAGAAGTCATATGTGTAGCCCGTCGACACGTGCCACGAGATCAAGTAACTGTAAGGATCAGATTCTGGAGTAAACTGAAGAACAAGTGATGGTCACCTAGATTGAGCGATTAGACTCTTAAAGTGAGTAGCAGTGTTCAATGGGAATTGTATGTTCCGGAAACCGTATAGAAAATTGGAATAGAGTTCAAAATGAACATCATTTCCGCCCATTTTACTGATTATGAAAACCACACATTTCATGTTGTACCACCATACAGCGAGACCTTCAGAGGTGGTGGCCCAGATAGCTGTACACACCGGTACCTCTAATACCAAGTACCACGACCTCTTGCGTTGGTGCATGCCTGTATTCGTCGTGGAGTACTATCCACAATTTCATCAAGGCACTCTTGGTTCAGATTGTCCCACTCCTCATTGGCGATTCGGCGTAGATCCCTCAGAGTGGTTGGTGGGTCACATCGTCCAAAAACAATCCTTTACAATGTATCCCAGGCATGTCCGATAGGGTTCATGTCTGGATAGTTGGTTGCACTATCGGTGGGAGGATGGCATTTACTTATAGTACAGCTATTACGGCGTCTTCCATGACCGCCAGCGGAGTACGTCAGCGCCACATAATGCCACCCCAAAACAGGAAATCTCCACCTTCCTGCACTCGCTGGACGGTGTGTCTAAGACGTTCAGTCTGACGCGGTTGCCTCCCAACAAGTCTCAGACGATTGTCTGGATGAACTTAATGTCGATATACAGAAGTGACTGTCTTGACAGACAATGTCATTTCTTGTGCTCTACTCATAGGTGCAAATGTCCTGATTATTCATCTAAATGTACTCCGTTACACCTCAGGATAATCTTACTTATCAAGTTATTAATGATGTACAAACAGTTATTTACGCACATACATCTGAATCAACAGTGATCACAAACACCGATATTCTTGCACACCTTTTTTGTACGTGTAAAATCGCAAATTTGGAATGGATCCCAATGTTACAATCAAAGCTAGCGCATCAGCGTATACGCTGCAATTATGACTTTACACATCTAACATATACTGTTATTATAGTGATTTATTTGCATAAAGTGAATAAGGTTAGCGTAAACCTCACAATAAATATTTGTACTTATCTAACAAATTTATGACTGTAAATTTCTTTATCATGCGGTATCTTCATAATAAATAATCTTTCTTAGAAAATGCTAATCAAAAGGTGCTTCTCTGTGTCTGTCATTGATTCTTTCCTCTCATTATTGCTTGCATGATCAACATACATCTTGTAACTGATTATAAGGCTAACAATCACCTTCTAGCAGCGAAGCTTTGTTATTATCAGACAAATAGTGTAAATAACTACTTACAGTACAGTTAAATCAAAGAAACTCAATTTTCGAAAATTATATCTGTCAGCAAATTAAGAGCCAGAGGTGTAACTGGCTGCACAGTAACCAATATAATATTCTCCTACTACAAATTGTTTCTGTTTTCGTCATGGAACAAAATTAATATCTTTACTATTCGTATATTTATTTATACTACAAGTAAACAGATTAACTTCATTATCTTTGAATACCCTAACTGTAAGATAAACGAACTGCTTTGAAAATTTCGTGATTTTAATTAGAAATTATTTTCTGATAATATTTGGGACTTGATTTTAAACTACCAAATCTTTGAACCTTACTTACTTTGGATAATTAAATATTAGTATCAAAGAACATCTCTGTCTGGTAATATTCAGTTTATACTTCCTCTGATTAATTTTATTATTTCAATTCAAATAATTCAACCATAATTTTACCATAAGGATAATGTTCACCTTCGTGGATACAGATATCGGTCGAGTAATATAATTTCAAGTCTTTGATATGCTGATGTCCTATACAACAGTTTTATGGGTTAGCTCCTCAGCTGGGCAAAGAGTAAAACAGGTGTTTCACAATGAGGAAGCCTGAAACCCAAAATGATTTTACTCATATTGACACTAGCAGTGGAAGCCTACGAACTTGTTAATAAAATTATGTAGGGGTCCACACATACATATGTCTTGCAAGCATCTCATTAAGCAGCAGAGAATATTAGCAAAAGCCTCACAGCACATTTATTACCGCATGAAATTTGTTATCAAAAACCCAGCTGAGTTTGAGGGGCACAGAGGCTTTTGACAACGAAAACAGTAGGAGCGATGATCGGCATATTACCCTTTACCGTATCTAACTGGAAAGTAAAATGTCCCGTACATAGCAGAACTGTTCTCAAATGTATATTACGGATGTTACTCCTTGCAAACTCCTTCTGTAAAGCAGAGCCATTCTTGAGTAGGAAAGTTAGTCGCTCTTAAAGCAAGGAACATGCAAATAGTCAGCACATAGCCTTATAAATATTTAACACATACTAATTTTTTAATGTATGTACCGTATGTGTTCAGTGTTTGTTCAGTTTACACATTTCACTTTATTACATTAATTGTGAATATTATGTGTGGAATAAACAACTAAAGGAAAGTATTCTTGTAGATGAAGTGTTGTTTGGTATTGTGTCTTCCGAACGTTAGCCGATCTTCCAAGTATCATCGCTTCATCAACAGCTGTTTCAGATCTTTTCTGGGTGCAAAGTGCGCTCAAAATTTAATTCATATATTAAACCATATGCATGTTTCCCTACTTCTTCGCCAAAGGTATAAAGATGTTTCTCCTTCCCAACTCTTCCTGTAACATAGAGTAATTCTTGAATATAATACTGATAAACCGTTCTATTTCCAAGTAACATTTACGTCTTTGACAGAAGATTAAAAGTGTAAACTGGCGACAGATGCGTAGATACGTAACCTTACTGCAAATCTTAAAGTGAATTCGAAACGCTTTATAAAGATATAAATCACTTTTTACGTAGATGCATAACGGTAAAGTAGACAGCGAGTGGTCCGTGAAACAACTGAGAGAAACCACGCCAAGAGAGGAGCAACATGTTGTTCATTTATTCGCTTATTATCCGCAGCTGAGCGGAATGTACGCTGCTGTTGGTTTTCGGGGAAGCGTTTGTATAATTTATTGGCGCCAGCATTTCTTCCCCCTCTGTGGCGCGGCGCCAGGCCTGTTAGCAGAGAGCGGTGGATCTAATCTAGAGCTAGGGACTGCAGCTTGCCAGATATTTTATTGTATCGAAGAGGAAGTCTACTGCGTAAATGCCAAATAACAGTTACCCTTTATCTAAATTGTACTGTGACTGCCTATGATAAACCACGAAATAAGCATGACGATTTCTTTTAGATAGATTTTATGACACAATGTCAGAACAGTTGCATTCATTGACGCGTAGTCCTCGTTATACAACCCTACATATAACAGTTTTGCGGAATAGGTATACAGTGTGGCTTGTAAACATAATATCTGTACTTTCCATTAGTAGTTTCTGTGAGAAATGAGAGCGTAAAGTATATGAAAACTGATAACAGTCACGTAACCAGTTTTTTCTGCCATATTAATGTCTTAATAATCTGCATACACTGATGAAGAATGAATATCTTAGCACTTAATCCATGTTTTCTGAATTTTTTTGTGGGTTTCATGAATAAGGGACAATCTCAGGTACATCGTCCAGAAATCGAAGCATCCATTTATTTTCATGTTTGTACAGCAGTCTTTGCACTGATTTGTTTGTATAGGTTTTGAACGGGGATAAGGGTAAATTGCCACCTTCTCTTACACGTTAAACAGTTGTTGCCTTTATTTCTCTACACTTTACGTTTACTATCGCTGTTTGTTTCTTTGAATAGTTCTTTTCCTTCTGTCTCAGTAGCCTAACTCAATTATTTTTGGAATATCTGTTAGTTTGGAAATTTGTGGTAAGTTCCTATGGGACCAAACTGCTGAGGTCATCGGTCCCTAGGCTTGCACACTATTTAATCTAGCTTAAACTAAATTACGCTAAGGCCAACACACACACACCCACGCCCGAGGGAGGACTCGAACCTCCGATGGGGGAAGCCGCGCGGCTCTGTTAGTTTCTTTCAGTTGATAATATTGAATGTATTCAAGAAATCTACAAAAATTTCAGTTTTCTGTCGACTCTAAAATTGACTTCAGTTATACTATGTAGATTTTCTCGTTCCTCTACGTTCACAAACGTCGAATTGCTACTCACAAGGAAATATCAGCAGCTTGGAGTAATAGTTTAAGGAGATGGATCCCTCGCAAAAATCTGGACCATAATTCTGATAGTACTAGTAATGTTGAATGTAGAAATGTAAAGATCACGCGCTCCTCTTGTTACTCACTCGTTCCGCCGCCCTGAAGCTTCTAATTCCCGAGCAAATAGCACCATACAGCAGAGCAACAGCCAGCCGCATCCTCTCAGCAGGAAGATTAGAGTGGAGGGGAACAAGTCTGCCTTAACGTGTTTTGAAACCTATAAACGTTCGAGAACACGTTGCATTCCGGGAAAAGAGTAGGTAATATGCCAACCTCACGCTCAAGAACAAAATTACGCCTCAAAATAAAATGAATAGACCTACCTTAAGCAGTTTAATGATTTACGATTTGAAATTTAATCACAGCAGTCACGTTCAAGAATAACGCAACTTCTTCAACAGTGTCAGTTTCTCAATCCAAAGAAAAAATTCACAGCAGCGTTGTTAATACACTGCCATAAAAGCTAGATTTCCATTTTACTGACGGTTTCTTATTGCAGTAGTGCATGAAATCATTACATTTATAGAGCAATAGTACCAGCGGCTCTGAAGTACAAGGTGTCGAGCCATGCTGAAACGCCCATATTAGTATTTCGTGTAGCCTCCACGGGCGCAATGTAAACGCTGATTCTGGCATCCAGTCGATCGTGCATATGGCGAATACTGCCCAAGGATACGTTATGCCGCACCTGCTCGATCTGTAGTTCTGTAGGAGTCATAGGCTGACGAGTCGCACAAGTCACTTTTCGTTCTATCATTTCCCAACCGTGATCGACTGGAGTCAACTCTGGAGATCGCGCTGGCCTGGCAAGTTGCTGCACGTCTTTGTAGAGCACGTCGAGTTTCACGGGCAGTTCGTTGGAGACCATTTTAGTGTTGGAGTAACACGCTACCTTCCTATTGCAAGAACGGCAGAAGAACGTGTCTAACACTATTCTGCGCGTACCTAGCACTGATTAGCGCTCGCTCTACAAACGCCAAAGTTTAACAAGAGTAACAGATTTTCATATCCCCGCCTCTTATGGCTGGAATGGGGCAAGCGTCTCTTGGAAGAAAAGACTCTACAAGGCAGCGTTCACCACCCCTACATCGTAAGCGCAAAGGACCATCACTTGCGTCGATACAGAACATCCTTTCATATCAGAAGACCACGGCACACCACTCTACCTTGCAAGTGATGGCTCCAGTTGAGCCGAGCACGTCGATGCTGTGGCAGGAATGGGCTAGAGGTGTGCGTACTCGTAGTACTGCTAATAATCGGCTCGTAGCAGTTCATGCTGACAATTCTAACCTTACAAACCATGTTATCTTTGCTGTAGTGGCTATACAATCAGTCGCTGCTGTAGTTTATACTGGCGAGCGTCTGAGCTACGTGGACGTTCAGAACCTCGTCTATGCGTGTCAGAATGTTCATGTGACCATTTATGTCAGCATTGTTGCACAGCTGACGCTTCATCTCCAACTTGTGGGGTCATTTTCCGAAAGGACCATCCCTCCACTTGGAAGGTCACAATTTGACTCCTTCCAATCCGCTCAGTTGGCTGAAGGAAGCACGAGTGGGTCTCTCTGTCATGGTTGTCTGCTTGCTTCAGACGTTTGCACAAGTCAGCGTTCCATATTAAAGGGCAGACACAGATGGAATTCTGGTAGCTATGCCATTATGCCAACTTGAAACCATTACCAGTACATCTGTTGTTCCTCACCGGATCAAAATCGACATCGTCTTTACTGATGTACTATTTTTTTCTGGTAGTGTAAGTAAAGAGCCCTAAGCTCCTTCCTTAGTGATACATTCATTTATATCATTAATTTACACTGCCTTTGTGAGTCGCAACACGCAAGGTTTCAAAGCAATGAGATCTGTGGCACAAGCTACAGATTGGAAACTGCACACTTTTACGCAGTGAGTAAAGCGCTAGGGTATTAGGCTGTTGCAGTGGGGGGAGGGTAGGGGGAGGCGTGTGACGTACAAATCGCGCACGCGAAGTTTAAAACGCTGAAACTTTCAGAATGTCATAACCACGTACTATCTTCATTATGTGTCACAGTTTGAGCGAGATATCTTGCTAGTATGATTTTTTCCCTTAAATATGAGTTCTAATTGGTGACATTTCCTTAAATATGAGTTCTAATTGGTGACATTTCCTTGTTATTATATCTTAAATTTTTTTGCCCAAACATCAAGTTTCATACATAACATTGATTTAATAAACAGAAAAGACATTTAGTCTGTTGGTTTCTTTTATCAGTGGCCCATCGGAACCATCCGACCGCCGTGTTATCCTCAACTGAGGATGCGGATAGGAGGGGCGTGTGGTCAGCACACCGCTCTCCCAGTCGTTACGATGGTTTTCTGTGACTGGAGCCGCTACTGTTCGTTCGAGTAGCTCCTCAACTGGCATCACGAGGATGAGTGGCACCCCGAATTTCTTTATACCATCCTCTTCTTATAATACTGAAACATGCCTTCAACTCTGCCATACTAATCTCAATCTTTATGAAAAACCTGTCACTACTACCACTACTACTACATTTATTATTATCAGTGTCAATTATTATTATTATTATTATTATTATTGTGAATGGTTTTGTTAGGCCGTTATGTGTCGTTCCTGGTCAGATGTAAGAGAGGGCTGCAAGTCCCCTATCTGGTAAAGAGAAATAAGAAATAAATAAGTACCCTGTCCACTCACGTTGTGATCACCTTTCAGCTGTGTGATAATCTCATTTTATAGAGCGAGACGTGCAGCAAGAGAGTAAGTGAGTGCCTGGACGGTACCGACAGGGATGTGGAGCCATGGTGACTCCAGAGCCGTTGCCAGCTGCTCCAGATTTCTTCGTTCAGGATCCGTGGCGCGAACAGTCCGATCACGGTGGTCCCACAGATTCACGATTGGGATAGATTCAGCGAGTTTAGTGACCAGGGAATTAATGTAAATTCACGAACCACGCACGTACGCAGAGAGCTGTGTGACACATCTAATCGTCTTGCTGACAGATGCCATATTGCCAAGGAATAACAAACTACATGTAGCGATGGATATTGCTCCCAATGATAGACGCATAAGCATGTCCATCCATTGTGCCATCCAGAATGACGAGATTACCAAGGGCAAGCTACGAAAAAATTCCTCAGACCATAATCCTTCCTGGTCGCATGGTGTTTGCTTTCAGGTGTTTAACGCTCTACACTCCAAAGGGCACCTGTTGGACGGAGCATAAAACGTGATTCATCTGAAACGACCATTTGTCGTCACTCGGCGGATGTCCAGTTGCGGTACTGGTGAGCAAATACCAGTCTTCGACACCGATGAGCAGCAGTCAACACGGGTGTATGAACCAGACACCTGCTGCAGAGTCCCAACGAAGCAAAGGTCCTTGAGGAGACAGTGTTGGTAGCCCCTTCGTTCAGATGGGCGGTCAGTTGCTCAACAGTTGAACGTGTATTCCCCATACACGTCTCCGCAGCCGTAGTTCACCACTATCATCTACGAGCCACCGTGCACCATACATGCCTCGGCAGCGTTTCTGCATACCACCATTTTGCCATACACGATGTACACTAACCAGGGCGGCACACCAACAGTTAACCAACTTAGCCACTTCAGAAATGCTTCTCCCCTTGGACCGAAAGCCAATGATCATGCTCTTCTGGACGTTAGATAACTCGCTCTGTTTCCACATTACCACATTACAACAACTGCAGTGTCCCCCCCCCCCTCTCCCCCCCCCCTTTCAAGCTAGACGAGTTTCGTTCTTTGTAGTTTTTTCGTTTGACGATTATTTCGTGAGATATTTGTCCAGGTCACGATCAATGGACAACCCTGTATATGCCTCGAAACGTCTTCACCCATAGAAGACTATTTCACTTCCGAAATCTGTCAGCAGAACCGATAAAACATACCAATGGCCTACTAGAGGGCGATTAAATGTGTTCCGTCTTCTGCTTGCCTTTTACATAACAGTAAACCAGCTGGGTTTGTGGTGCTACCTCTTCCTCTCTGTACTTCCTGTATTTGTATACCGATTTTATCTCCACCTATAATCAATACTACAACTGCTGTTGCCCACATATTGATCAATTAATTTGAGATCCTACATGTCTATTTCATTTACCCAGTATCACTCAAGTCTGGAAGTCATTGTCCCCTCCGCCAACTAGGGAAGTCCCCAATGAATGAAAGTCTAGGAAAATCCCACCAGTGCTTTATGGTTTTAATGTGACTGCACACTCCCTATAGACCTCTGTGTTACATTGGACAGACAATAAGGATGGATCTAAGATGGCACAGCATCTGTCACCACATTCAAGTTAGTGGTTCAGGAGTAGCTCTAATGCTCGAAAATAACTTATATATTGAATATCTGTTCTGGCCTGGACACAAGTAACAAGACTGTAACTACACGTCACATTCAAAATTGCCTGTACCTGTATCACATGTTTTCAGCGTAAGTACCACTATATAAATAACATAACACTCTCACAAAAGAAAATACAAAACTCTATGAATAATAATATATTTATATGTTGTACAGTACTATTAGCCGGGAGTGACATTTCGGAAAACCTGGTTGTGAAACTAGATTCGATATCAACCATGTTGACAAGCAGGTATATTCCTCTATCTATATTGAAACATCTGAATTATAACTAAAGGAAGCAAAAGAGAATACACCACCAGTAAGTTACATTTGCTAATCTCGATAAGCAAGTCTGAATACTGTCCTTACCATCGAACTGGTAAAATCCACCAGGTAAACATGTCGTAGTAACTGGCAATGAAATGTGTTCTGTAAACACACGGTGCTGAAATTAATTTTAATACTTTGTTTATTACCCTACAAGTAATTTAGACTAGCAGAATGTTGACAAAAGAAAGAAAATCAAGAGACACATACTCCAACAGCTCTGCATTCCAACCGAAAACCTTACAGCTCGGCAAAAGTTAATCAGAATTCATTTCCCAGAACTTCTCCACTGTACTGAGTGCAGCTTTCAAGTACTGATCAGCGAGTATAGCTTTTTTCTCACGCAGTGGCATGTAGGTCACCCACTTATGGCCGCCGCTTTCACGCACATTTTTCATCGCTACTAATGTTTATATGAAGTCAAAATGTGGGTCTCTAATACATATCATCATGTATGGTATATTTAGCCTTCACATCAAAACATACATAAGTCTTTCTGTGATACGTTCCTCACCTTGGATCCCGCATTTTGGCACTTACAGAACGACTCCTTCTTTGTGTCCAAGATACACTACTTGTGGTCAGCAATCTGACCTCCTACAGCATTTTATTGTCCTCGATAAATGAGCGTAATGACGACTTCTCTGACAGCCCGACCGACACCAGATGCAAACGCAAGATTGGTTGGACAAAATTATTCGGCACGTTCGTCTGTAAACACTTCTAATTAGTAAACTGCCATGACATGACACTACTAACACAGCTAGATAAATCTCGTTGATTGTTGAATTCTCCATTGTAGCTACCTCCCTTCAAAACCTTTGTTTTTGTACGAGGGGCCTTCAGTAAGTAACGCATCACATTTTTCATAGGCCAATTTCTGTTGAAAGAATACGGAATTTGTTGTAGGACATGGTGGAATATTCTCGCTTAGGCTCCTGTAGTTTCTTGGAATTCCGATAGGTGGCGGTGCTGTAAGTGGCCTTGGATATGCCGTCTATAACCGGATGCGTTTAAAGGACTTAGCTGTCACTGAGTTTCTTCTGGTGGAAAGCCCGAGCATCGCAGGTATTGATAGACACTTCCAAAGAGTCTACGAAGACGTGGCAGTGAACAAAAGCACGGTGAGTCTTTGGGCGAGAAGTCTATCATCATTGCAACAAGGTGGCGCAAATCTCTCTGATACCACAGCTGTGACTCTTGCAATGTTAGAATGTGCGAACATACTCATTCGAGGTGACCGATGGGTCACAATCAAACACTTCACTGCACAGTTGGATGTCTCTGTTGGTAGTGCTGATACACCCATCCACCTGTTGGGGTACTTATAGATCGGTGCCCTCTGGGTCTATCGCCGCCTAACAGAAGACGATAAAAAGCGACGAAGGACCATCTATGTGGAATTGCTTGCGCGATATGAGGCTGATCGTGACAATTTTTCGTCGAACATCGTCAAAGGCGATGACGCATATGTTTATCAGTTCGAATCGGAAACAAACCGGTAATCCATGGTTGGCGCTACACCATCCCTCTTCCGATGTGGAGTCTGAGACAGTTATTCTGTTAGATGTTCTCCCTCATAGTGCAGCGATAAACTCTGGGGTGAGCAGTGCTACCATCAAGAAATTGAAGAAACGGCTTCAGCGCGTTCCTCACCACAAAAATACAAACGAACTTTTAATTCCCCATGATAAAGGAAGGGCTCACACAAGTCTGTGCAGCCTACAGCTCGGATCTCGCACCTTCCGACTTCCATCTCTCTGGCTCAATGAAGGATGGACTACGTGGGAATAAGTATGTGGATGACAGGGAGGCTGTTGATGCATCAAGACATTGGCAGTGCTGTCCACCAGTAAGACGGTACCACTCGGGAATACATTCCCTACCAATAGGGTGGCAAGGCCATAGCATTGAACGGGGGTTATATTGAAAAATAGGGTTTTGTAGCCAAAAGAGTAGGGAACACTATGGTGTATTGGAACCAAATATACAAGGTGAAAAGTATTTAAACCGACAAACTTTGGGAGGTTGCAGGGGACGTCAAAACAAATATTTTTCCATAATGTCATTTTTTCCGATGAGGATTATTTAAACCGATGGAGGCCGTATTACGCTCTTCAGTTGTTAGAGGCTGTATTACGATCTTCAGTTGTTAGAGAGCGTATTACGCTCTTCAGTTGTAGGCAACTGCTGTCCACCAGTGTAGTAGTGCATGGTCTCTGTTTACTAAAGGAGCTATACACCTGGAGTGAGTACACTGATATAGTTGGTGCTTTCTACGTAGCGCACCACAACGGACGAGCTGCACAGCGGGTTTATCAACAACAATATCCTAATCGCCGTATCACGCATCATACGACCTTTGCTGCTGTGTACCAACGTCTGCGTGAGACCGGGTCATTTAGCAGATTACCTGGACAGGGACGCCGTAGCACGGTAAGAACGCTGAAGTTTGAGGAAGCTGTCTTGCAGCATGTGGAGTGGGATCCTTCAATCAGCACTCGTGCAATTTCACGTAACATGGGGACGAATCAGACGAATCTAAGAACAGTCTTTCGAGAGCAATTGTTACGTCCATTTTACTTACAGCGTGTCAATAACCTGGAACCAGTTGATTATCCACCCAGAGCACAGTTTTCGCAGTGGTACCTGGAACAGTGTGAAATGCATCCTACATTTCCATCCTCTGTGTTGTTTACCGATGAAGCAACGTTCGGGCGTGATGGAGTCTTCAACATGCACAATTCGCATGTTTGGAGTAAGGATAACCCTGCTCGATCCCCAGATATGTCCACTCTGGAATTTTTTGTGTGGGGAGACATGTGCAACCTTGTTTACGCAACTCCTGTTGCATCAGAAGAGGATCTGGTTGCCCAGACAGTAGCAGCAGCAGCAGAAACAATTCAGCATGCTCATGGAGTTTCTGCCCGTGTCAGACAGAATATTATCTGACGGTGTAACCTTTGTTTACGCGTCAATGGAGGTATTTTTGTAGATCTAATGTAACTGAACTTGGGTTGTGTTAAAGTGTTGTCTCTTGGTCATAAAAAATGAAGAATTGTTTGTCGGTTTAATTAATTTGCCGCCAGAGAAATCTTCCTCTACCGGTTGAAATACTCCTCATAGGAAAAAATGACACTAGAGAAAAACATTTGTTTTGATATCCCCTACAACCTCCCAGAGTTTGTCGGTTTAAATACTTTTCACCCTGTAGATATAAACCCGTCCAGACGATAGCAGCGGCACCTAGCAAGGAATGTCTGCTCGACAGACACATGCACGGTGCATACTGTATCAGTATTGTACAGTCCTTTTGTAGAATGGGAAAATGGGCGATCTGTCTCAGTTTGAATGAAGGCAGAGTATGACATGAACATTTCGGTAACTGCACGACATGTCGGGTGTTCGAGGAGAGCAGCTGCGAGTGTCTCCAACACCTGGCGAAATCAAGGTGAAACCACGTCCAGACGTCGTGGGGTTTTGGTGACCACCTCGCATTACATATATGGTACGTCGTAGGCTGAGGAGTATCGTACACTGGTTGCAGATCACGTACACAGCTCCATGATTATGTCTCCTGACGACATTGGCATTTCTCAGCAAGTTACGGCTCCGTGTGACAAGGCCAGGAGTGTGATGGAGAGGTTCGAGGAACACAGTGGCGAGTTCCAATTGACGTGCTGGCTCCCCAGCTAGCCAGATCTGAACCCGATCGAACTCATCTGGGATGTAATTGAACATGGCGCCTGAGCTCATCGCCCCCTCACCGGAATTTTTTGAATCCTACTTAGTCGTCAGATGTGTAGCGTCTAGGAAACGTGCTTTCTCGAATCGCTGGATAGTGCTAAAAAATCTTATTACTGTGTTTTATTACAAAAGGAAAAAATACAGTACTTAACTTTTACTAAACAGGTATGTTGCTAGAAAAGAGCGATAGACAAATTAAGAAACCTCTTCAATATAACAATTCCAAGTTTGAGCTACATAGAATATACGAGCAAATTAATGAGCTTTGACGCTTCTGTCATGGCTGCTAGTCTTGAGGATTCTGTAGAAATGGGCAGCGACCAGTCGGGCATGGCACTTAAGTCCTTTTCCCACAGAGGCCGCTGCTGTCGCGTTCTCGTCCTGGAGAGGGGTCGGTCAGGGTGCAATTAGCTGACGTCTGTCATGACCCTCCGTGACTGGCGAGCCGGCGCTTTCACTTTACGGTGTAATATTCCTCACCCACCAAAGGTACGGACCATCGTCGTCCACGGAGCGCGACAACAAGAGGAGAGGCAGGAGAGTGGATGCAGCGATGGACCGGAAGCAGTGGCTGCAGGGGATGTAAAAAAAAATGGCTGTGAGCACTATGGGACTTAACATCTATGGTCATCAGTCCCCTAGAACTTAGAACTACTTAAACCTAAGTAACGTAAGGACATCACACAACACCCAGTCATCACGAGGCAGAGAAAATCCCTGACCCCGCCGGGAATCAACCCGGGAACCCGGGCGTGGGAAGCGAGAACGCTACCGCACGACCACGAGCTGCGGACGCAGGGGATGTCAGGCTTCCAGTCATACCCCATCATCCTACCTTTACTCTGGACGAAACGTCCCCCGGAAAATCACCAGAAGAGTACGCGTCAACCTCCTGAAGCCCATAACAAGATGTAGAAAGCGTCGGCTGCTGCGTCGTGGGCGGGTCCTGGTCCATTAGTAGGTGGAGAGGGGGAGGAGGAGGCGAAGGCTGCGCCTCCATGGGGTCGTCCCTCAATGTCGTGATGACACCCTCTGGCGGCTGCTGTGGCCGCGCTGTTCTCGGGACAGCGGGAAGAGACGCAGAAAGATCACCGTGCACATAACAGTTGCGAATTTGATTGTGATGTAGGCGCCAAATCGACGAAGGATTCCGCCTCGCACTCGTCGTCTGCTGGCACCAAAAACACTGAGAAACACAATATCGCGCGGCACGAAGCGATACTTGCGGCCGTCCTTCGGCGTCGGATACTGAAGGGGGTTGAGCAGGTGGAGCAGTGTCCGATGGTGGCGGCCGTGAAGCAGTTCCGTTGGCGATGGTCCGTCTCTTGGATGCGAACGATAGGAGCCGAGAAACAGTTTCAGTGATTGATCCCTTGAGTGTACGGTGCGAAATTTGGTCATCTGCTGCTTGAAGGTTCTGACAAAACGTTCTGCTTCGTCGTTGGACTGTGGATGGAACGGTGCACTAGTTAGATGCTGTATGCCATTGCGTTCACAGAATGTATCAAATTTATGTGACGTGAACAGAAGGCCGTTTTCCGACACTTTGACTTCAGGCAAACCTTCGAGGCAAAAAATAAAAGACAACTCCTGAATTGTGCAACGTGACGTTGTCGACTTCATTGGTCCAGCAAAAGAAAATTGCTATAAGAATCTACCACAATCAACCAACGAGTGATCCAGAAAAGTCCCGTACAGTCTAGGTGCAAACGTTGCCGTGGTGATTGCGACTTAGTTGAAGCAGAGAATTTTTGAGGAGGAGTGGACTGATTTTCCGCATATGCGTCACACCGTGACGTCGTCTGTTCTATTTTGGTGTCCATACCCTGCCCAGCACAGTATCGACGCTCTAACTGGTCCGTATGAAGAATCCTTGGTGAAGTAACTGCAGCACGTGTTTTTGCAATGCTTCGAGAATCAACACACGTGGCTATCCACCGTCATTTTGAACAAGAATCACACCTTTCTGTACAGTGAGGCTAGGTCGAAATGAAAAGTATCGGTGCACCACAAAGTTCTGTACGCTATGCAGTGAGCGAGGTCAAGATGTGCGAATGTATTTTAGCAAAATGTGCAAATCGGAATAAGCTTCTGTGGCTAGTGCAATTTTCCTGTAGTTCAGACAAAGGATTGAAGCAATTCAGAATCCTGAGCATCGAGGTGACATCAAGATGCAGCTAAAGCCTCAAAGCCTGTATCAGGACCAATCGGAAGACGTGTAAGTGCGTCCAAATTACTATTTTTAGCTGCCGGACGATACACAATCTCTTACTGGTACTGAGACAGCAACAAAACCCATCTTTGCAATTTTTGGGCAGTACGTGCAGGAACCGTCTTCGTCGGATGAAATAAGGACTGCAATGACTTTTGATCCATTAATAAGTAGAATTTCCTACAATACTAATAGTGGTGGAATTTGGTGACACTATACACAATAGCCAATGCCTCTTCCTCTATTTGTGAATAATTACACTGCGCTTTGGACAACAATTTTGATGTGAAAGCAATAGGCCTGTATACACTGTAGGCAAAAAATCGGTGCGAAAGCACTGCACCTATCCATAAGCGGAAGCGTCAAATTGTAATACAAACGGTTTGCCAGGATCAAAGTGAACCATATATCAATCACTAAGCAATGCATCTTTAAGTTTTTGAAAAGCTTGTTGACACTCATCTGTCGAAACAAAAGGGACATTCTTGCGACGCAAGAGATGGAAGGGAGTAGCGATTTGTGCAGCATTCGGAATGAACCATATTTAATAGTTCATTTTCATAATACTGACTGCAGTTTTGTGACATTATGAGCAACTAGCCGATCATGCAAGGCTAACAAATGTGACTGAAGAGGCTATACACCCTGACTGTTTATTGCATGGGGAAGATACTGAAATTCACTCTTGTCCAGTCTACACTTTAGTCCTTCATCAGATAACACACAAAACAAAGCACGCAAATTTGCACTGTGTTCTTCAGGTGTACGACCTGCTACCACAGTATTGTCCAAACCGTTTGGACAGTTTGGTACTTGAGCTTTCAGCTGTTACTGATACCATCGGAAAATGTCGGGTGTGGAAGCACTGCCTAAAGGCAAACGCAAATATTTAAACACACTCAAATGAGTGTTGACAACACACTTTTTTTTTAGATTCTTCATCTAGCAGTATTTGAAGATATGCGTCGGGCAAATGAGTTTTTCAAAAGTAGCGACGAGCACCTAATCAGTCCATGAGACAATGGCAATGTGTAAGTATCAATCACAGTTTGTGGGTTGACTGTAGACTTAAAGTCAACAACGAGACGAATGCGACCTGAAGTTTTGGGGAGCAAAACCAGCGGACTTGCCCACTGAATAGCTTGTATGGGTGCAATAGCGCCGCTATCTTGCAGTTCTTGAAGTTCAGAAGCCACTTCGTCCAGTAATGCAATGGGAACAGTTCTGGCCTGGAAAAAGTTTGGGTGAGCATTGCTTTCGTAGTATGCAACAAAATTGTTAGTCTTGCGTAAACCTTCAGAAAGGATTTCAGGGAATTCTTTCAGCTAGCGAGCTACATTGTCCAAACCATTGAATGCAATGACTGACAGCACGTTGTCCTGAATTTCAAAGCCAAACAAATCAAACGAATCAAGGCCAAATATGTTTTCACAATGATGTGATCGTAGCACACTGAAAGTAACAGTTGTTGTATGTGATTGATACATGGCAAGCAAAGTACATTTTCCGAGAATGGAAATCTCTTGTCCATTATAATCCGTCAGGTGCGTGCTAGGTTTAGACAGGTGTGGGGAGCCTAACGGTTCATATGTGTTACAGTTCAGCACTATAACAGAGGTACCCATGTCCATACTGAAATTTCTCGCGTTTTCCACTAATATGCAAATTAAAAAAATGTTTGTTGGACTGTTGTAGCACTGAGAAACTGTTTGCTTGCTAGTTTTGCTAATGCCTGCAGCATGCTTTTAACACACTGTATTCATTACATGGGCCTTGCGACTAGATTTTGGCAGTGGGCAGAACTCCTGTGTTTGATCCGCTACAACTGGTGGACTGTACATGACCTTTCTTGCCACAAGCCTAACACTGTGCTTGTCTGGATGGGCATTCTTGGCATTTGTGCTGTGAATAGCACTGAGGGCATGACCCAATTCCGTTCGCCTCTTCTGTGAGCTGTTTACATGGAGCGGTGCGCGCACACTGTCGCTGCGTACTGGGCCGGTCGTAAGCAAGGTGTTGTTCGACCCAACAAATTGGTGGCTGCTCAGATTTATCGGCCGACTTGCAGCTGAATCATACTCATAGACAATTTGCAGTACATGTTGAAATGATGTATCTGACTCTTCCAGAATCTGTGCTCTAAGTATGACAGTTACATTACACATGATCACATCACGCAACATCACATCTGAAAGTAAAGCGCCAAAAGCACATTTGTATTTGCATTTCTAATCATACTCTGCAAATCTGTTACCCCTCGCGATAAGTGTGTTCTGACCTTTCCTGGAAATTATAGAACTGATACCTAGCTGCACCCATATTCAATTGTTGGTCATAATAGTTAGCTAGCGAATCTACTACATGATGATAGGAAAGTTCACTCAGAGTTACGTTGGGGAACAATTTCTGAATGAAGTGAAACACTGCACTTCGTATTATTCACAAAAAGTAATGTAGTTTCACAATACCTGGTACGTTGTGACAATTACATAGGCTTCAAACTGTTGCAACCACTCGATACATTCCTCGTCTTTTTCGTTAAACCGGCGAAAAGGCGGCGTAGCACTTGCAGCTACCGTAGTTGCTTGTGGTACTGTGTTGCTAAACTGGTTTGCCAGCAGCTGCTGTATCATGTTTAGCAGCGAGGCAATTTGCTGTGTCTAAAATGGCAACATCTGTGTTAGCTGCGTTGCATCCATCGCTTGCAGCTGGGTCGCCTGAGTGCAGGGTGGGATAGGTGTGTTGGTCAAGAGCCAAATGCAATAAACAGACACAGAAAGCAAGAAAAATAAGCACAGAAGCAAAGAAAATTTCTGCAACACCCACCGGAAACCACTGAATAGAGGGGGTTGGGCTGGTTTGGGGGAAGAGACCAAACTGCGAGGTCATCGGTCTGATCGGTTTAGGGAAGGACGGGGAAGGAAGTCGGCAGTGCCCTTTCAAAGGAACCATCCCGGGACTTGCCTGGAGTGATTTAGGGAAATCACGGAAAACCTAAATCAGGATGGCCGGACGCGGGATTGAACCGTCGTCCTCCCGAATGCGAGTCCAGTGTGCTACCCACTGAGCCACCTCGCTCGTTCACTGAATAGAAAAACACTGTTAAAGACTATTAAAACAACTAAACACACCCCAGAAAAGAAAAGACAAAGCAGAATTAAGGCACCAGCAAAATACAAAAAACCCAAGGAAAACCAAAAATTTGAAGTAGCCGGGCGCGGAGTGGTTCTTACTCATCGCTAGGTGTTGAATCGTGCTTAGTTGTCAAATGTGGGATTTCTGGGAAACTGGCTCTCTCGGATCATTAGACAATATTGAAACAAAGCCTATTTATGAGTTTTATTACAAAAGGAAAAGATATAATACTTAACTTTGTGTCAAACAGATGTGTCGCAAGCACAGGGCGACAGACAAAAGCCCGCATCTCGTGGTCGTGCGGTAGCGTTCTTGCTTCCCACGCCCGGGTTCCCGGGTTCGATTCCCGGCGGGGTCAGGGATTTTCTCTGCCTCGTGATGGCTGGGTGTTGTGTGATGTCCTTAGGTTAGTTAGGTTTAAGTAGTTCTAAGTTCTAGGGGACTGATGACCTAAGATGTTAAGTCCCATAGTGCTCAGAGCCATTTGAACCATTTGAACAGACAAAATAAGAAATCTTTTCAGTATAACAATTCAAAGTTTGAGCTACATAGAATGTACAACCAAAATAATGAGCTTTGACGCTTCTGTCCTAGCTCCTAGTCTTGAGGCTTCTGTACAACTAGGCCGTGACTAGTCGGGCACTGCGCTTATGTCCTTTTCCCATAGAGGCCGCTGCTGACGCGTTGTCGTCCTGGCGAGGGGTCAGTCAGTGTGCAATTGGCTGACGGCTTGTCACAGCCTTCTCCGCTCTATCGTTCCCGACTGGCATTCCGGCGCTTGACTTAACTCTGTAACAGAATTGACGGTAATCAGGTGACTTGTATGTGCAGATGCGCTGCAAAATCCATCCCTCCGTCTTCCATGCCACGACGCTTCGCCACTGTTATTCGCGCTAAAGGTGAACACACCGACTATTAGGTAGGTGTCTATCGGCCAGATGCCACATTCCAATACATAAAACAAATTTACAGCATACTGATAGAATGCCAACATCGATCATAAGCAATGAGAAGGACTGTTGATGACGCATCTTCCTTAATTTGTATTTGTGTAGGTACTGTAATGAAGATACCACATTAAGATCCTCTGTACATCTGTGTATGCGAATGGTGCGTCGCCAGGAAGACTGATGAAAATTTCTAACAGGGACACGCATAAATAGTTATGATTAAGTAGCTAGACATTGTGTTCAGGTGCATTAGTCAGTATGAAGTATTTCCAAGTATTGTTTCCAAGAATCCATCTTCTCAATACCTTTAAGTAACGTAATAGCAGTCGCCAGGTGTGGTCCGAACGTAAAAATTATTCCAACAATGCACAAGAAGCAGCGGGTGACAAACGGGGAGGAAGTGATTATGTTGCAGGCAGTAAATTTTTGAGGATAAAGACGTAACAGTGTGGAAGTCGTACGCTTCGCCAAGGAACGTTATCATAACATCGCACCTCACGTGAAAAGTGCTGTAAAAAGTGCAGTAAATGGTCTATGGTGCTGGGAACTTTTTTTTATGAACAAATTATGCACATGCTCGTTAACTGTACGAGTAGTATCCAGGAAAATTTTCCGAGTTAGAGGAATGCCCAACACATTAATAAAGGTGAACTAAAGGCTTTGTTGGCGGTTATCGCGCAGCCGAGAGAGCGTGTGCTAACCATATGCCCTCCGTTCCGCTCTAATGATCCTACTGCCAGAGGATGACATGGCCCGATCGGCCTGTCTCTTGGGAGAACGCAGAACTTTTGATTTTATTGCAACTGAACCAGATTTGGTTAGCAAAGAAAAAGGTTGTATGTACATATTCCTAACAAACCAGACTTCGTTAGCAAAGAAACATATATGAACAAATTGTTAACAAACCAGACGTAAGCTGTTGTCATACATATCCGTGCTATCATTCACAAAAAACCACACCCTTGTCATTGTACTATAATGCACGTCCTGAGTTTTTACTGTGCTTTCTGCAATGTCTTTCAGACGCGCATGCATCTCTGCAGGAATAGACACTGCTGCAGTCGACAGCTGTATGAACTGCAATAATTGTGTTCAAAATTGCGAGAATAATCAGACTCCAGCAGCACAATGTATTGGTGCCAGTTAAAATTTGTGCCGGACGAGGTTTAAAACCCGGATTTTTCCATTGACGTGAGCAGTCGCCTGAACTGCCACAGGTATCTTTTTTTTCTTTTTTTGCGTTACCCGTTGCGCCATCCTTTTTTGTTTTCTACTGCGCCATCTTTTTTGCCCACTGGGGGCATTCCGCTCACTGGCCTATGCTACAATAATTTACAATAAAAGGCATTGAGTTCTGAGATAACATCTCTACTAAATGAATAAGAAGGACCCATGATCTTTTACAGATCAAAGCGTGAACAAAAAATTGGATGTAGGTGGAAGCGACCGTGCTATGTTTTTCTCCAGAACTCACAACACTATCAATTATGCTATAGGTTTTTTTGCGTTAACCATTGCACCACTTTTTTTCAGATGCTCTGAGCATTTCTAGTTTTCGGCCACACATCCACGACACCGATTTTTTTAAAAAAACTGTGCGTTAACCACCGCGCCATCTTTCTTTATATAACCACTGCGCCATTTTCTTGTTTTTGGGCGATTGAGTGCCTGGAAATGGCGGCAAAGAGGGCTGGAATAAGGAATTCTGAGAACTGGCCACCATGCCGCCCCCATACCTGTCACCTATTCGCATTTTTTAAATCTATTTTTTGTCTTTGTGAAGACTTTCAGCATCAGGCAGGCGGAGGCAAAGAGGGCAGGGGTCGAAGATACCGAGGCCTCGCCACAATGCCTCCCCGATACCTATCACTGAGTTGCTCCGTTACTCCCATGTATTCCCATTTTTATTCCAGTATATGCCTTAAATTGGAGTACAAAACGTAGTAATTAAGGTAAAATAAATAACAGATTGCCACTTCCAATGGCGTGAGTTCCTCGCAGGATATAAGTCATAACAGGCAAAAAGGTGACCGGAAAACCCATAGCAAACATTCATTCGAAAACATTTCCACAATTTAAGTTATTATGCACTGGATACATGTGATGTCTGTAAGGAACAAATCAAACAACATCCGGCGACGGAGGCATTTTGCGAAATTAGAACGGTTCTCATTTTAGAACCAACATAAGAAAGATTCCAGGAATAATAGAAGAGAAATAATAGGTATTCTGCTTCTAATCATGAAGCCCACACAAAGCTACAGATAAAAAGTTTTGTAACCATTCCTTACATTTGTTGTTCTTCTCCAACTTAAAATGTTCTTCTGAAATATAAAACATGTACTCTTCTAACTTTTGTTTGCTGCACATAAAACACAAACTGTCCCAAAAGCCACGAATAACTGTTATTCTTGCGGAGGGGTAACATTTCCAGTCGGTTTGTAAAGCTTCAGTTATTGATATATGACATTCTGTGGTTCTGTTGATGAGTGCTGATTTCTTCTTGGTCCAGTCCCGAACTCTGATTTTATTTTCGCACAAGAACATGTGCACTACAGCTTCTACTAGTTGGAATTTTTCGCAGTATGGAGATGGTCTCAGTTCGATTTTCCATAATCGTTCCGCTGTGAGTATGGTTTCGTTTACGACATCCTACCATACGGCACTGTCTCTAGTTGGTAGAATTTTATAGTTCATATTTTTCCAAAAGGTTATCCAGTTTTTATCAATATATTTTACCTGAAATGGCTGTGAAAGACTAGTAATATAATCATTGACGGTTCTAGTGTTTGTTCGTGCTGGTGGAAGTCTTATATAGCTCCAATCGACATAGTACTTTCGGACGTAATCTAGACTGGCATCTATATGCGCTACATTAAAGGGAGCGTTCCTGTCCCCAGCATTTAACGAGAGGAATAGAAGTTTCGTAGTGCGTGTGTTAATGGCATATATTAGTTTAAAAGCACAACCTAGAATCAGTGCCTCACATTTAGATTTTACGTCTTTAATTCCAAGTCCCACGTTCTGCCTCTGCAAAATCACCGTGTGGAAGGGTACTTAGAAGATATTTTGTTTCCACGCTGCAGCTAGCATTGTTTGTGCGGCGACGTGTGGTATCCGTAAAACTCCTGCGACATGATATATTTTGCTAATTATGTGTGTATTTATAAACTGAAATTTCTGCAATCGGTCTAAGGATCGCATGTTGTGGTCCTTTATCAAGGCTGTGATGACATTATGTTTCCGTTCCCAGTTGGTAGTAGCTTTGAGCTTGGGAACCGCCCTTAACCACAATCCGAGTTGGACTCTGTCTTCAGTTACATCTAAGCAGTGCGTCCCTACGGCAGCATTGTAAGAACCGAGATGCGTTATTTTTGATTTTTGAAGATTCAGTTTTGCGCCAGAGGATCGTGAGTACTGGTGTACCAAACGTCGCGCTCCATCGACCTCACTATTCGAACTTACAATAACGCTAATGGCGTCAGCATAACTGTGACAGACTGCCTTTGTATTGAAGTCCCGTAGTCCTCTCAGTTCCTGGAGCAGTGTCGAAAGCAAAGGTTCCACCGTGATCGCATACAATGTCATAAATATGGGATATCCTTGACGTACTTATTATTGAACCATAAATGTTTCAGTCAATTGTCCATTGATTTTAAACCTTCGAAAAACACCACTCACCACTCATACATGCGCCCCCCCCCCCCCCCCCCCCCAAAGAACCATTAACGTTGGTAAGGAGGCTTGCGTACCTCAGCGATACAGATAGCCGTACCGTAGGTGCAACCACAACGGAGGGGTATCTGTTGAGAGGCCAGACAAACGTGTGGTTCCTGAAGAGGGGCAGCAGCCTTTTCAGCAGTTGCAGGGGCGACAGGCTGGGTGATTGAATGATCTGGCCTTGTAACACTAACCAAAACGGTCTTACTGTGCTGGTACTGCGAACGGCTGAAAGCAAGGGGAAACTACGGCCGTCGCTAATGACCATTGTAGTTGTGCGCCCTAGAACCACAAACTACAGCCGTAATTTTTCCCGAGGGCATGCAGCGTCAGTGTATGGTTACATGATGATGGCTCCCCTCTTGGGTAAAATATTGCGGAGGTAAAATAGTCTCCCATTCGGATCTCCGGGCGGGGACTACTCAGGAGGACGTCGTCATCAGCAGAAAGAAAGCTGGCGTTCTACGGATCGGAGCGTGGAATGTCAGATCCCTTAATCGAGCAGGTAGGTTGGAAAATTTAAAAAGGGAAATGGGTAGGTTAAAGTTAGATATAGAAGGAATTAGTGAAGTTCGGCGGCAGGAGGAACAAGACTTTTGGTCAGGCGAATACAGGGTTATAAATACAAAATCAGATAGGGGTAATGCGGGAGTCGGTTTAATAATGAATGAAAAAATAGGAGTGCGGGTAAGCTACTACAAATAGCGTAGTGAACGCATTATTGTGGCCAAGATAGACACGAAGTCCACGCCTACTACAGTAGTACAAGTTTATATGCCAACTAGCTCTGCAGATGACGAAAAAATTGAAGAAATGTATCATGAAATGAAAGAAATTACTCAGATAGTGAAAGGAGACGAAAATTTAATAGTCATGGGTGACTGGAATTCGGTAGTAGGAAAAGGGAGAGAAGAAAACGTAGTAGGTAAATATGGATTGGGGCTAAGAAATGAAAGAGGAAGCCCTTGCACAGAGCACAACTTAATCATAGCTAACACTTGGTTCAAGAATCATAAAAGAAGGTTGTATACATGGAAGAAGCCTGGAGATACTGACAGGTTTCAGATAGATTATATAATGGTAAGACAGAGATTTAGGAACCAGGTTTTAAATTGTAAGACATTTCCAGGGGCAGATGTGGACAGTAGAAGAAGAATGTGTAGCTTTGAGAGGTGAAGTAATGAAGGCGGTAGAGGATCTAGTAGGTAAAAAGACGAGGGCTAGTAGAAATTCTAGATTACAGAAGAAATATTGAATTTAATTGATGAAAGGAGAAAATATAAAAATGCATTAAATGAAGCAGGCAAAAAGGAATTCAAACGTCTCAAAAATGAGATCGACAGGAAGTGCAAAATGGCTAAGCAAGGATAGCCAGAGAACAAATGTAAGGATGTAGAGGCATAACTCACTAGGGGTAAGATAGATACTGCCTACAGGAAAATTAGAGAGACCTTTGGAGAAAAGAGAGCCACTTGTATGAATATCAAGAGCTCAGATGGAAACCCAGTTCTACGCAAAGAGGGGAAAGCAGAAAGGTGGAAGGAGTACATAGAGGGTCTATACAATGGCAATGAACTTGAGAACAATGTTATGGAAATGGAAGAGGATGTAGATGGAGATGAAATGGGAGATACGACACTGCGTGAAGAGTTTGACAGAGCACTGAAAGTCCTGAGTCGAAACAAGGCCCCGGGAGTAGACAACATTCCATTACAACTACTGACGGCGTTTGGAGAGCCAGTCCTGACCAAACTCTACCATCTGGTGAGCAAGATGTATGAGTCAGGCGAAATACCCTCAGACTTCAAGAAGAATATAATAATGCCAATCCCAAAGAAAGCAGGTGCTGACAGATGTGAAAATTATCGAACAATCAGTTTAATAAGTCACAGATGCAAAATACTAACGCCAATTCTTTACAGACGAATGGAAAAACTGGTAGAAGCCGACCTCGGGGAAGAACAGTTTGGATTCCGTAGAATTATTGGAACACGTGAGGCAATACTGACCCTACAACTTATCTTAGAAGCTAGATTAAGGAAAGGCAAACCTACGTTTCTAGCATTTGTAGACTTAGTGAAAGCTTTTGACAATGTTGACTGGAATACTCTCTTTCAAATTCTGAAGGTGGCAGGGGTAATATACAGGGAGCGAAAGACTATTTACAATTTGTACAGAAACCAGATGGCAGTTATAAGAGTCAAAGGGAATGAAAGGGAAGCAGGGGTTTGGAAGGGAGTGAGACAGGGTTGTAGCCTATCCCCGATGTTATTCAATCTGTATATTGAGCAAGCAGTGAAGGACACAAAAGAAAAATTCGGAGTAGGTATTAAAATCCATAGAGAAGAAATAAAAATTTTGAGGTTCGCCGGTGACATTGTAATTCTGTCAGAGACAGCAAAGGACAAGAGCAGTTGAACGGAATGGACAGTGTCATGAAAGGAGGGTATAAGATGAACATCAACAAAAGCAAAACGAGGATAATGGAATGTAGTCGAATTAAATCGGGTGATGCTGAGGGAATTGGATTAGGAAATGAGACACTTGAAGTGGTAAATGAGTTTTGCTATTTGGGGAGCAAAATAACTGATGATGGTCGAAGTAGAGAGGATATAAAATGTAGACTGACAATGGCAAGGAAAGCGATTCTGAAGAAGAGAAATTTGTTAACATCGAGTATAGATTTAAGTGTCAGGAAGTCGTTTCTGAAAGTATTCGTATGGAGTGTAGCCATGTATGGAAGTGAAACATAGACGATAAATAGTTTGGGCAAGAAGAGAATTGAAGCTTTCGAAATGTGGTGCTACAGAAGAATGCTGAAGATTAGATGGGTAGATCTTATAACTAATGAGGAGGTATTGAATAGGATTGGGGAGAAGATAAGTTTGTGGCACAACTTGAAGAAGGGATCAGTTGGTAGGACATGTTCTGAGGCATCAAGGGATCACCAATTTAGTATTGGAGGGCAGCGTGGAGGGTAAAAATCGTAGAGGGAGACCAAGAGATGAATACACTAAACAGATTCAGAAGGATGTAGGTTGCAGTAGGTACTGGGAGATGAAGAAGGTTGCACACGATAGAAGTAGCATGGAGAGCTCCATCAAACCAGTCTCAGGACTGAAGACCACAACAACAACATTCACGTATGACGGTTATAAAGTGATTGTTGAAACCCATTTTCTGCACGGTGCTCAATAAGAAGCCACTATTGGTCCTAACAAAGGCTTCATCAGAATCCAACAACAATAAGGTAAGGCTATTGGCACTTATCCAATTGGGGTTTATAATGTCCCTGTATCCACATAGCATTGACTTTCACTTTATTCCCTTTTATTTGTAAGGACCTATGATATTTTGCAGGTGTGGCTTAATCCTTCTGTTCGGAAAACGAGTAAGAATTTTGAAGTCAGCGTTGAGTAAGGTGAGTGGTCTTAAATCGTGTATCCTCTTAATGCTCGGTTTTTTGGTAATGAGTACAATAAACCCCTCCGTAAGTATAGGAGGGAACGCCTTGTTAGTTAATAACTCATCTGTGAGCTCATTCCTTACTATGTTCCACATGCGGACATAAAATTCGACTCGGAGTCCATCGGGACCAATTGACTTGTTCCTCGGAGCGTCGTTAATTATGGTTTTATTTCGTCCTGAGCTCCATGTTCGATTACACTGAGCATTATCCTCCCCAAGTATTCCCGTCGTAGCGTTTGCTAAAAGTTCTTATCGTCCATTCTACCTATTTCTGTTCCAGCGTAGAGATCTCTGTAATACTTCGCCACATACTGTTTTATGGCGTTCTGAGTTGTGTATTCTACACCCTTAATCGCCCGCCAGCGCGGTTATTATTCTCTGTTTCCCTCTACGTGCCACCCTTGTTACGTGGTATAACGACGTACGTTCCTGCATAAAATAGTCCTTGCCACAAGCTCTCGTACGCAAACCGTCCAGACGGTGCCAGACTAGAACGGTTATTTTCTACTTAAAGCGTTTCAGTTTGAGTATGTTAGCCGTAAGGCCATCTGGTTGTTGATGAGGGTCTCACAAACAGGAGAAGTAACATTCCGCCGTTTGTTTGCGCCAATATACTCGGGCTTTCGCATGCTGCATAATGCATTTACGCAGTAAGGGTTTTGCATATTCTGTCCACCAAATGATCGGCACCAGATACGTCGTTTCGGAGCGTAAGCATTTGTGTCAAGTCTGTCTAATTTGTTGCTGAAGCTCAGCATCCTGCAATAGTGAGACGTTAAGTTGCCATACCCCACGGCCACGAAAAGCTTTTTGTCGGATATACCAAAATGAAATATGGTATGCAAAATGATCGGAGAATCATCACTGATGCGCATGTATTCTTTAGTAACAGCCGTTATGATGAGAATTCAAGTAAGTCCAGGTGTTTTGCAGTTCTAATTCAGTCACCAATGTTTGTAGCTCTTGACATATGTCAAAATTGGAAGATAGGTCTTCACGGCGCAACCCACAGTTAAAATCTCCTGCAAGTATGGCGGCGGCCCTAACGTTCTTTAACAGATTAACTGTAGCCAGCCTGTAAGTCTGCATATAACTGTCTACTACTGCTCAGTACCTTCCGACCAAAGCGCGCTCGAAACCGGGAGGGACCCGGAAGATGCTAACACGGCTGTTTTCATGTAATTGTCTAACTTTATCTGTGCGTCCTCATTCCGAGTAGGAGCCATTACCCTAATTGCATCAGCCACGGCCGTTTCCCCTCTATAAGATTTCTTAAGCATTTCTCTGGTGCGTGTCCTTTTTCTTTCTAATTCCTGTTCTCTTCCTGACTGTATTCTAGGGGACCGTTTCGTTTGTTTAGAGATTTTTTTGAATTGTCCTTACTTGATACTGCGTGATCAAACCGGTCGTTGAAAGCTGGGTTGTTTCGTTTTGTGTCCTCGTCAACTAGCATATCACTACCTACTGATGACACTGGACCATCATCGAGATTGCAACCTACTGGTAGCTTGGCATGTTTAAAAGGCATAGTAATTTCTTTTCGAGGTGTCTTGCTACCGTCTAAGGCGTCTTGCTACCGTCTAAGATCTGAGGAATAGTCTCTCCTGGAGAGGCCTGATTCGAATATTTGGGCAGAGTAAACTTTGAACTCTGTTCATTTGTCAACACGCTACGTGAAGTTGAATCGCCATTTCCTTCATTTTCTCCTGACATGATATGTCAGGGCCCTGCCCATTCACGGTTTCCTGTAATGTGGCTGACAAGGTGTCCACATACGACAGATTTTGTTGACGGCGCACATCACCCGCGGAGGTGAGTGTTTGGTTTTCCCTCCGTAAAGGTATGACACGGGGACAGGCTGCCTTAAGATGATCCGTGGATCCACATACTACGCAGGTCCTTGGTTGGCCATCATAAACAACTATGTAGCCTTGAACCGTAATATACGACGGGATACGCTTATGAAGACCAATCCTAACATTTCGCACACCATTTTCTACACTGAAATGTTTGTTGCACGTCCGTTTCTCATCAGTAACCTGCAAAACCGTTCCATATGGCGTTAACGCTTGTTCGATTAAATATGCGCACAGATCGTAACCCTAAACCTGTAAAGCTGCTCGCAACTGAACTAGATTCACCATTGGAATGAAGAAATTCCGCGAAACCGCCTGTTTTTGTCATAATCCGGGTACATGTTTCAATGACACGCACTTTAATATTCACTACATTACCAAGGAAATGATATGCCAAACAGTGAACGTCGTCATCTTGTAAATCTATCTTTCCGAACAACCAAAGGCGATTTCATAAACTTTCGGCTTGTCATATCTGAACGGGTACGAAAACTTCAACGCAGATTTCCTAATCTGAGCTTCCAAGGCAGGATGTCTATGTTGTACTCACAACCCACAACGACACACGGCCGATGACGGGCCCCACTCGCGAAGAGCTCCGCACACGGCTGCGGGAATCACAACAGTCGTGCGAGTCCAGGCTGTACGCACACATATTGAAGTTTGAGTCAATCATGGAGGAGTACTCTGCTGGCCGAGGCAGTTAGTGACCTTCTCGCGTGAAGTATAAAATCCGGTTTCGAGTCCCAGTCCGACACAAATTCGTATTGTCACCAGTACATTGTGCAGACGCAGTCTGGCCATAATCGCAATTGCAAATACTTTTCTTTTTCAAAACAAATCACTAGGCTGTTCAGCACAGTTGATCTCTCTGAAGAATGGTCTGCTATGAAGTGCATACCCTGTAAGACGAGGCTCACACAACTGTAATAATGTAGAAAGGTGCAGGAGAGGAAGAAGGAGAAGAACCTGATTCCCCACTATTTTTAACCATCTTACTGGCCTAGATAATTTGGGCGAGGTTGACCATTTTGGTTCCCGTACCGCACAATGGCAGTGATAATGAAGGCAAAACTAAAGAAAAATCAAGACACCATCATAGGATCTGTCGATGTGCAAAAAGCGTTCGACAATGTAAAATGGTGCAAGATATTCGAAATTCTGATCAAATAGGGGTAAGCTATACGGAGAGACGGGTAATATACAATATGTACAAGAGCCAAGAGGGAATAATAAGAGTGGACGACCAGGAACGAAGTGCTTCTCAAGCTGTAGGGGCGAAAGACTACATCCCTGTTTACACCCTTTTTTCAGTCTGTACATCGAAGAAGCAGCGATAGAAATAAAAGGTTCAGGAGTGGAATTGAAATTCAGAGTAAAATGATATCAGTGATACGATTCGATGATGATATTGCTATCCAGAGTGAAAGTGAAGAAGAATTACATGATTTCTTGAATGAAATGCGCCGTCTAATGAGTACAGAATATGAATTGAAAGTAAATCGAAAAAAGATGAAAGTAATGTGAAATAGCAGAAATGAGAACAGCGAGAAAGTTTACGTCAGTATTGATGAAGTTGAGGAATTCTACTACCTAGGCAGCAAAACAACCAATGACTGACGGAGCAAGGAGGACAACAAAAGCAGAATAGCACTGGCAAAAAGGGCATTTTTGGCCAAGAGACGTCTATTAGTATCAAACATAGGCCTTAATTTGAGGAATAAATTTCTGAGATCATTCTTTGGGAGTACAGCATTGTATGGTAGTGAAACATGGACTTTGGGAAAACCGGAAGGAAAGAGAATCGAAGCATTTGAGATGTGGTGCTACAGACGAATGTTGAAAGTTAGGTGGACTGATAAGGTAAAGAATGAGGACGTTCTGCACAGACTCGGAGAGGAGAGGAATATGTGGAAAACACTGACAAGGAAAGGGGACAATGTAGTAGGACATATGTTGAGACTTCAGGGACTGACTTCTATGGTACTAGAGGGAGCTGTAGAGGGCAAATGCTGCAGAGGAATACAGAGGTTGGAATACATCCAGCAGATAATTGAGGGTGTAGGTTGTAAGCGCTACTGTGAGATGAAGAAGTTGGCACAAGAGAGGCATTTGTGGCTGGCCGCATCACACCAGTCAGAAGAATGATGACTCAAAAAGAACAAAACCTCGCAGTGGGTAGGTGACCATTTTTTGGGAACACGGTTGTTTGAGAAGCGTGGGCACAAGATGGGGGCTCCTATATTACAACTGGTATCAGCTTACAAAGTAACCTTGAATATACAGTACACAATAGCCCGCAACTCGTGGGGGCGGTATCAGGTAACGGCGTGACCTCAATTTGACTCATGAGGGTGCTATGTACCGACACTATCACCTCATCTCAGTGTTCTTCTCAGAACAAGCAGACACTATCCTGCCTCATCTCTCTTGCTCATGGTACGGTGTTCCATGTTTTTTCGTTGTTAATTTTTCTTTCAATTTCATGTGTCACTGACGTATATAGTCCATAATGCTCGTACATCCTCGGACTTACCATCCAATTGCAGTTTCTGAAAACGGCCTTCAGACACTTAAGTATATGTCGGAGTGAAATTAGAAACTGGTAATGTTCAACGACGAAATTAAAATAATTTTATTTGCCGGATCAGTTATATCATTTTCATGGTGGTTTCCTAGGGGTAACCACCCCACCTTGAGCTTGATCTTTTTCCGTTTCAGTCTTAGGCGTCATTCCGAAGATGTTAGAACTAATGTACATTGTAGGTCGTTCGTTCTATGTATACGTATGTATCAGTGAATATCAGACACAAACACAAAACAATAGCAGGAAAGGGGGCGTACAGTACACTTTATACTAATTACCTACACACTAATGACGGATTTCTGTACTTACTTCATGAATATAAAAAGACTATGTTCCACATCATTTCGGGACCAAAAAATAATTGTAGGGTGGTACGAACATTCCACAGTTCGGGCGCGTGGTCTGGCTGCGCGGTTTGAGGCACCATGTCACGGATTACGCGGGCCCTCCCGCCGGAGATTCGAGTCCTGTCGAGACTCGGGCTTGGGTGTGTGTATTGTTCTTAGCGTAAGTTAGTTTAAGTAGTGTGTAAGTCTAGGGAGCGATGACTTCAGCAGTTTGGTCCCTTAGGAATTCACGCACATTTGAATATTTTTTCCACAGTTTATCCTAAATTAATGAATCGATTTCAACCAAACGTGGTACACATATCAAATATTGGAAAGGAGCAATGTGGGGATAAGAACGACCTATCCCCACAGCGGTAGGAGTGGGGTGAAAAAGAGATGACACAACTATAACTCAGGAACTACTGGAGCAATTCCAACCTAATTCTTTATACAAATTGCTCAATATCTACTTAAATATACTGTGAGGGGTGACGGTGGAAGGGGAGGTGGCGGTGATATGCTGTGAGATGTAAAGATGTTTGATAACGACCGATGTTACTATCAAAAGCATAATTTTCGAGGTCAATAGATTAATAGTGACAGCCTGTATTATGTTCCACACTTATGGATGTGAGGTATCAAGAGATAGCGATTTATCAGCATATTTCAGTGTAATGCTTGAAGCAATTTCTTCCATACTTGGCGCACATACCCCTTGCTCTCTGTAAAAGAATTATTGGCACAGTAAGACTCTTTTAGCAGACATATGGCTGAGGGTGGTTCTGAAAAGTTGCACACAAAATATCTCAGGAGCTCCAGCAGCAATTTCTAGCAAACTTCTTCACTTGTTTTCCACCTTTAAAATTCATATATTTTGTGTTTTTCTCAGGATAGTGGTCTCTATGCAAGATGACGAAACAGCACACATACTGCCAAAGATATCGGATAGCGATGAAGTAGTTTCGGCGGATAACGATCATTTTTCGGATTGCGGCTCTTTATCTCTACTAAAAGACACGCATGATACTCCAGAACAGAAAATGGAAGGCAGAGCATTTCTGATTTACAAGTAGAAATTAACTGAATGGTAGACAGAACGAATCCAAGGATTTGCTTGGAATGTGTAAGTTAAATATTCTTTGTAAAAAATGGAGAGGCTAATTTCGTTTAACTAAACATTAAAATGTTACTTAACAGCGCAGAAGTATGGGTTCAGTTAACGTCATTACTGTTTTTTCACACAAAGGAAAGAACGTAAGTTATCTTGGTTCTTGAGTTGAACAAGGCCCGTTTCATAGAAAATTTACAATACTTGAATACCACAGTCGCTGCAGATTCGATGAATTAAAAGAAAAATATTCAAACTTGAAAATTCTCTTCTGCTCAGCGCCGAGTTGTTAAATTCCCAGATAAGCTACAGTTATTTAAGATTTGCACTAGACAAGCCGGATACAACGTAGGTAGGTGCAATGTGGTGCCCTCCATGTAATATTGAATGTTGGCTTTCGACTGAGAAAAAGAGAGTTTCGTTGCAAAGGGGTCTAATTCGTTGTAACTGGACCGTGGGCAGCCTCCAACCGGCAGTTTGTCTTCATTGAAGCCGACCGTATATGCGTGTACGAAGGCCTATAGATCCTTACAACGTTCTGAAAAAATAAAAAAATAAAAAAATAAGTTTTATTCGCATTTTAACTCAAGTTGTTTGCTTGGATCTTTTCAAACCATATAAGAACATTAACTTTCTTTCTTACTACAGAAACTTACGGGATTGCGCTTAAAAAACCTTCTAGCCGTAATTTCTCCTCGTGAGAGAGTTTATACAACGCTCTCGCAGTCAATAACATCCGGCTGACGGAACATTTCACATGACGCGAACGAACACGCGCCAGTCGGACATCTAAACAGTTGAGCTATCACAATATGACACATGAATCGAAACAAAGTATGTAACTCCCCTTATTAGAATTGAATACTCTCCTTTTAACATTTCCTTCCGCTATGAATTTAAAATATTGTAATCATACTTTTCGACTTGTTTCTTCCTCTTTCAATTTTGAACATGGTAGTCACGCATTTTTTTTTTTTAAAGCTGAAATTACGCGTTTGTGTGGAGGTGAGTGGAAAAATTAGAGGTTAGTCGCTTATATAGGTCAGTTGTTATTAGCAGTGGTCTATTAGTCACATAATGAATCTAGTGAAAGTTTATGAGATGAATGCAAAGGTCGCCAACTTATCATGTCACAAAAGATATGAAAGGTTCTTCTGTTTGACGATCGTGAGAGAAAACTACAAAGACGTGAAAAAAATAAGTTTGCACCTATAAGGAATTTTTGGCATAAATGGGTAGATATATTATCCACGATTTACAATTCTATTATGTTTTTAAAGTAAATGAGCAACTTGTTATATTCAATGGAAACTACCCTTTGTGTCAATATGCGCGTAATAAACCAGCAATGTACGGCATCACGTTTTGGGTACTTTGTGACAATGAAATGGATTATGTATGGAATGTTCAAGCGTATTGGCAGAAAACAACCAGGTAGCGCTCTCAAACAATCAGGGTCCAAGGTTGTAACTGACTTTTCTTACGGCTGTGACAACTTTTACACGTCCCACGAGAGACGACAAATTCTAAAGAAGGGAAACACGGCAATAAATGGAAATGTGTGGAAAAACAAGCCTTCCATTCTACCAAAATTGTTGGAGACTAGGGAGATTCCTAGTTAGATATCGACATTTGCTTTCATAAAGGACATAACACTTGAATCATACATCACAAAGAAAAACAAATGTGTTCTTCTGCAAGGCACTCTGCACCGCGATGCAAAAATATGTGATGGCATCAAAATAAAACACCTGATTATCTCATACCACAATGCTACGAAAGGAGCTGTGGAAACAAAATTTCTGCATGTATTCTTGTGTACTTTTGATGGCAACTACCCGCAATGGAAAGCAAACACCTTGCAGTGAAGGAGCCCTGGAAACTCTTATCGAGCAGGTAATTGATGTGTAAACGAAAAAACGAGAATATCTTTCAAGAAGAATCGCTGAAAGAGAAGCTGTAGATAAGAACATCGTTTTAATCTTCACCCTCCACATCGAATGAATACGATCCTAGGAGTAAGACGAGAGGCAGGTGTCATCTATATTGAAACAACTCACAACAAAAGTGCAGTGAAGAGTGCTACGTGTAAAAGATTCATTTGCAAGAAACGTCTTAGATACAAACGTAAAAACTGTTAGTAACAGGCACAAGGCAGTAGAATCAACAACCACATAATTTTAATATTCGATCATTGATTCACTGTACTGTTCTATTATGCAGTTTGAATGCCTAATCGATTAAACTATCTAAATTATGAATTTATTTATGATTTCATTCCACAAATGTGTAAAAGTATACCTAATGGAAAGAGAAAAAGAGCTGGGTCTTTTTTGACCCAAACATCTTCCATGTATGGTATCTGCAAAATAAACACCGTAGCAGGGTTAATAGATACATAGTTCATTACGTATCTGGCCCTGTAAATAAAGCACGAAGTAGTACTGAACCTTGAAAGCACGTTTCACTAACATAACGAGCTCATTTTTTTTTGGAATCTTGTTTGTAAATTACAATAAATTATGATTTCAGAACTCTTTGGCTGCTCACTTTAACCCAAAATCATGAGATATTTTTTAAGTTTTTATTTATTTTATGAAGGAGTGTAGGGGAATGTCAAGCAATGATGCGAAATACTTTATTACAAAACTAAAAAGTATGTGTTCCATTTTCACACCTAAAAAAATAGAGGTACAGATTGAAGACGAATTTAAATACGTGTGAAATGTGTTAAATGAATGTAAAATACATATACGAAAACTATCGAAATTAGAGCACCTCTAATCATAAATACAAATCCTCTGTCGTAACTGGAGCTAACGACAGCACCTCTCCGCTTCTGTCAGGTGACTACCCTGTTACTTCATATGCATAACCTATATCACTAAACGACGAACACGTTGCACAGTCACTAAAGCCCATTTGCAGGTTTGTCTAACGTCTTTCAAGGGCAAGAAACATTTGATTTTTAATATTTCAAATAAATATTAATCGAATTTAAAAAAAAATTAAACACCATAATCTGCTCATACAGACGTGTAACCTGAAGTTAAAATTTTAACAAAGCAAGAAAACTATTACAGTTGCAGCATATATGTTTTGGGGCAGTGTAACATGGCGCACGCAAATTACCCAAATGTATTCAACCCGTACTTGAGAAAGAATGAGAGCACTTAACGACCTGCAAAGAAATTTACGCCTACTTTAAAACTCTTACGAAACATTTTCTCGCTGGACACCTTCCACAAAACGATGAAAGACAAAAAGTTTTATCGTTACCACATTTTTTGTGTCTGTCAAGAGGAAGTTTAGTATTAGGTATGACGTTTTAATTTATTACCGCTTTACTTCTAATTTTATTCGCAACACTTTTGCAGACAGTATTCACTTATACACTGAATGTACCTTCAAAATAATACCACTGCACAACACATAGCTCAGCAGATATGACAACACAAGCATTTCAGTGCTTTAAAAACCTAGATTTTCCCTAAGATGAAGTGCAAATTAAGCAAACTTCACGTTATCCAGTGTTTTATGATGAGACCACTTAGGCGCTTCCGTCAAACTTTAGACATAATTTCAAATCTTTCCTAAGATTTTTGTCGCTCACATGCTTCCCATCATATTTAACTCATTTGTGAATTAATCATAAGTTTGAATCAGCTTTACATATAGCAGTTTTACTGGTAAGCTCTAAGACAGGACTTTCCGGCTCTCGTGCTGTTAATCCATAATATTATTATAGATACAAATGAAACAAAAATGAAAAAGAAATGAAAATTTACAAACATGTTCGAGGACAGCAAAATCTCTGTGGTCTAACACGGAAATCAACGTGTCACAGTAATGCATGTCTTGTCGACGACACAACGGTTACCGAAAAGCTCTTTTTCCGGTGCGGTTAACATGGGCCGTCACAGCCACAGCTTGGATGCTCTAACTGTTATTATCAAGCTGCCAGCGAAACAAGCACAACCGCTGGCCAGGACACCATAATAAGCCGCGACCTAAATAATTACGAAGCAAACAGGCACACAGCAGTTGTTAATTGCCAATTACACGTGCTCAGACACGAAAATAATTGGAAGCTTCATTGGCTAAACGGCCATTACACCGCAACACCTCTTGTCGAGCCATACGTCCTGAAACGATCAACCAGTGCAATAAAATGAGAAACAAAATAACAATATCACGTGGATCTGATAAAATAAATATCATATAACAGATATGGCAATAGTGTCTTGATAATTTACGGATGCGATCTGCAAGTAAATATGTAGTGTTGCATTTCGTGGATTGGAAAGTATTGATTTTTATTGGTTTGTAGATTATAAGAGATCATAATGAGTAATTCAGTCGTGGATATAAAATCTCGTTGGTTCTTCAGTAAGAGTCTAAGTTGCAAATGACAACAGAATCTTTATTTACACGTTCCGCCTTTTTGAAGCATCTTCACAATTTCTACAAGGGGAATAATAAACAGAAATAAATTAAGGGTAAGGTCCTATCTAAAATGAGCAGATAGTAAAAAAGTTTTAAGCACTACATGAGAAAACAAAAATAAGCGGGACTTACGTTTAAGAACTGCAGGTATTGCATTTGTCATAAAGAGCAAAATTTTGATTTGATCCATTATAAATGGTTCTGAAAGCCTGCGACTGTGGCAACAATAGGTTTGTTTTTATATAATTCTTTCGCTGGCAGTCACGATTTTCTTTATTTTATTTTTCACACGACGCGTTTCGCGAAATGATTCCCATTTTCAAGTGCGTTTTTTGTGTTTGTTATGCCCTTTCTATGTGATGTTGTCGATGTGCGAGAGTCTGCTTCGTTGCAGTAAAGTCAACGACACGAAGCAGACACTCACGCATCGACAACATCACGTAGAAATGGCATAACAAACACAAAAAATGCACTTGAAAATAGGAATCATTTCCCTAAACACGTCGTGTGAAAAATGAAATAAAGAAAATCGTGACTGGTAGCAGAAGAATTATATGTGAACAAACCTACAGAGAAAATTTTGGTACGCCTTTACAACGAAAAAGTATACAATTTTATTTATTTGTTCATTCATTTTGTTTTAATGTTCGCAAAATCTGACAACGAAAATCTAAATTCGTAGTGGAACCGTACATATGACGACGATTCTTACCTTCGATGAAGGCTTGCAGCAGAGCCAATAGAGTGCCACACTTATAATCTTGAAAAATACATATCGTAACACAAGCTACAGGAGTCGTGAATACATAACATATGTGCACGCTAGAGATTCAGGTCGTATGTAAAGTATGTTAGCTGCAAGACACAATCAATGCCTTCTCTGCACGATTGCAATGAAATACTGTCGATGACAGTGATGCTAAGGTTGTTGTTGTGGTCTTCAGTTCTGAGACTGGTTTGATGCAGCTCTCCATGCTACTCTATTCTGTGCAAGATTCTTCATCTCCCAGTACTTACTGCAACCTACATCCTTCGGAATCTGTTTAGTGTATTCATCTCTTGGTCTCCCTCTACGATTTTTACCCTCCACACTGCCCTCCAATGCTAAATTTGTGATCCCCTGATACCTCAGAACATGTCCTACCAACCGATCCCTTCTTCTAGTCAAGTTGTGCCACAAACTTCCTTCTCGCCAATTCTATTCAATACCTCCTCATTAGTTATGTGATCTACCCATCTAATCTTCAGCATCCTTCAGAAGCACCACATTTCAAAAGCTTATATTCTCTTCTTGTCCAATCAATTTATCGTCCATGTTTCACTTCCATACATCGCTACACTCCATACAAATACTTTCAGAAATGACTTCCTGACACTTAAATCAATACTCGATGTAAACAAATTTCTCTTCTTCAGAAACGCTTTCCTTGCCATTGCCAGTCTACATTTTATATCCTCTCTACTTCGACCATCATCCGTTATTTTGCTCCCCAAATAGCAAAACTCCTTTACTACTTTAAGTATCTCATTTCCTAATCTAATTCCCTCAGCATCACCTGATTTAATTAGACTACATTCCATTATTCTAGTTTTGCTTTTGTTGATGTTCATCTTATATCCTCCTTTCAAGACACTGTTCATTCCGTTCAACTGCTCTTCCAAGTCCCTTGCTGTCTCTGACAGAATTACAATGTCATCGGCGAACCTCAAAGTTTTTATTTCTTCTCCATGGATTTTAATGCCTACTCCGAACTTTTCTTTTGTTTCCTTTACTGCTTGCTCTATATACAGACTGAATAACATCGGGGAGAGGCTACAACCCTGTCTCACTCCCTTCCCAACCGCTGCTTCCCTTTCGTGCCCCTCTACTCTTATAACTGCCACAGCCTTCCGAAATTTCTTCACCATAGGGGACGAAGTAAATATTCCGAAATTCGAACCATGAACAGCTGCTAACGTGCGTAACTTAAAAGTAGATATTCTCGGAGTAGTGAAACAACTTATTTCACTTAATAAAAGCAAGTCCTCCGATCCAGAATTAGATTCTTTTCAGAGTGTGCAGATGCAATAGCGCCATACTTAACAGTCATACACAACCGCTGGCTCTACGAAAGTTCCGTACACCAAGACTGGAAAGTGGCAGAGGTCACACCAGTATTCAAGAAAGTCAATCGGAGAAATACGCGAAATTACAGGCCCATATTCACGTCGATATGCAGCAAGATTTTGGAACATATATTGTGTTGGAACAATATGAACTATGTCGAACAGAATGGTCTATTGACACACAGCCAACACGGATTTAGAAAATATCGTTCTTATGAAACACAACTAGCTGTTTACTCACACAAGTATTGAGTGCTTTTAACAAGGAATTTCAGAGTGATTACGTGTTTCTAGATTTTCAGAAGGCTTTCGACGTCGTGCCTCACAAGCGGCTTGTAATGTAACTGCGTGTTTATGGAATATTGTCGCAGTTATGCGACTGGATTCGTGATTTTCTATGAGATGGATCACAGTTCGTAGTAACAGACGGAAAGTCATCGAGTAAAATAGAGGTGATTTCTGCCGTTCCCCAGAGTAGTGTTATGGGCCCTCTGTAGTTACACAACCGGCCGCTGTGGCCGAGCGGTTCTAGGAGCTTCAGTCCGGAACCGCGCGACCGCTACGGTATCAGGTTCGAATCGTGCCTCGGGCATCGGTGTGTTTGACGTCCTTAGGCTAGTTAGGTTTAAATATTTCTAAGTTCTAGAGAACTGATAACCTCAGATGTTAAGTCCCATAGTGCTCAGAGCCATTTGAACCATTTTTTTTTTTTTTTTTTTTTTTTTTTTTTTTTTTTTTTTTTTTTTTTTTTAGTTCCACATCTATATTAAGGGTTTAGGAGACAATCTGAGCAAACCTCTTAGGTAGCTTGCGGATTATGCTCTCTCTATTGTCAAGTACAGTCATCAGAAGATCAAAACAAACTGCAAAATGGTTTAGAAAAAATAATTGGCAGTTGACCCTAAATGACGAAAAGTGCGAGGTCATCCTCATGGGTGCTACAAGGACTCCGTTAAACTTCGGTTAAACGATAAATCAATTAAATCTAAAGGCCGCTCACCATATAGCGGAGACGCTGGGTCGCAGATGGGCACAACAAAGAGACTGTCACAAATAAAACTTTCGGCTACTAAGGCCTTCGTCGACGAAGGCCTTAATGGCGTAAAGTTTGTTGTGCTTATCTGCGAATTAGCACCTCTGCTGTATGGTGAATGACAACTTTCCTTTTTATAATATTGTTACATTCCATGTAGGATTTTCCATTGTTTCAAATACAAAGGCCGCAAATACAATTAAATACCTAGGAATAATAATTACGAACAACTTAAAATGGAAAGATCATATAGAAAATGTTGTGGGGAAGGCGAACCGAAGACCGTGATTTACTGGCAGAACAGATTTAGGACGCAGCAGATCTACTATAAAGAAAGACTGCCTACACAACACTTGTCTGTCCTATTTTGGAGTACTGCTGTGCGGCGTGAGATCCTTACCAGATAGGGTTAACGGAGTACGCCGAGGAAGTTCAAAAAAGCCAGCACTTTTGTTTATCGCCGAGAAGTAGGGGAGAGAGTATCACAAACATGATAGAGGGTTTGGGGTGGACACCATTAAAACAAAGGCATTTCTCGTTGCGGCGGGATATTCTCACGAAATTTCAATCACAAATTTCTACTCCGAATGTGAAAATATTTTGTTGACACCGACCTACATAGGGAGAAACGATCACCATGGTAAGGGAAATCGGAGCTCGCAAATATAGGTGTTTGGTTTCTCCGCGCGTTGTTCGGGTGTGGAACGATATAGAAGTAGCTTAATGGTGATTCAATCAGCCCTCTGCCAGGCACTTTGCAAAGTATGCACGTAGATGTGCAAGCAAGACTGACAGGCAGAAAGCTGCCGACACAGCGGAAGCTCCTCTAGGTGGCATTTACGTGTTTGGAACTAAAATATATATGAATATAGCAAAATATATAGTAGCAAGGAAAGGAAATGAAAATGAAAAAAGATATAAAATACGTCATGCGGGTAAATATATATAAAAACAGTTAAAGACGGTATAAAATATCTAACACTTGGTGCCATCTGTTCGCATCAATAGTAAAGACAATATATGTAAGAAATGTGTAGATATTACAACTCCTATAAAAACAGACATCAAAAAATGGTTCAAATGGCTCTGAGCACTATAGGGCTTAACTGCTGAGGTCATCAGTCCCCTAGAACTTAGAACTACTTAAACCTAACTAACCTAAGGACATCACACACATCCATGCCCTAGGCAGGATTCGAACCTGCGACCGTAGCGGTCGCGCGGCTTCAGACTGTAGCGCATAGAACCGCTCGGCCACTCCGGCCGGCAGACATCAATTATGTGATTTCTTGTATGGGCCAGATGTAAAATATAAGACAGGGAAATGAGTTATCGTCTTGAAAAGGAAATTTTCATCTTTTAATCATAATACTTCTGATTCTTAATAATTAGTTAGACATCAAGACAAATCCTTAGCTAAATGAGAGTATTTCAGAAACTCCAATTCTTCAAGTGATGGCAATATTCTTCTCTTGGGTGCACGATGCATAATGCTCACGACCGAGGAATTATTCTTTAGTCAGCTTACACTATGTGATCAAAAGTATCTGGACAGCTGGCTGAAAATGCTTACAAGTTCGTGGCGCCCTCCATCGGTAATTCTGAAATTCAATATGGTGTTGGACCCCCTTAGCCTTGAAGACAGTTTCCACTCTCGCAGGCTTACGTTCAATCAGGTGCTGGAAGGTTTCTTGGGGAATGGAAGCCCATTCTTCAAATAGTGCTGCTCTGAGGAGAGGCATCGATGTCGGTCGGTGAGGATTCAGGTCAGGATTCTGTGTAGGACAATCCATTACAGGGACGTTATAGTCGTGTAACCACTCAGCCAGAGGCCATGCATTATGAACAGGTGCTCGATCCTGTTTAAAGATGCATTCGCCATCCTCAAATTGCTCTTCTACTTTGGGAAGTAGGGAAGTGCTTAAAATATCAATGTAGGTCTGTTCCGTGGTAGTGGCACGCAAAATAACAAGAGGTGCAAGCCGGCTCCATTGAAAACATGACCACACCATAACCCCACCGCCTCCGAATTTTACTGTTAGCACTACACATGCAGGCAGATGACGTTCACCGGGCATTCGCCATATCCACACCCTGCCACATTGTGTAACGTGATTCGTCACTCCACACAACAATTTTCCACTGTTCAATCGTCCGATGTTTACGCTCCTTACACCAAGCGAAGTGTCGTTTGGCATTTACCGGCGTGATGTGTGGCTTATGAGCAGCCGCTCGACCATGAAAACCAAGTTCTCTCATCTCCCACCTAACTGTCATAGTACTTGCAGTGGATCCGGATGCAGTTTGGAATTCCTGAGTGGTAGTCTGGATAGATGTCTGGCTATTACGTATTACGACCCTCTTCAAATATTGGCGGTCTCTGTCAGTCAACAGAGGAGGTCGCTCTGTTCACTTTTGTGATGTACGAGTCCCTTCACGTCTCCACTTCACTATCACATTGGAAACAGTGGACCTAGGGATGGTTAGGGGTATGGAAACCCCGCGTACAGACGTACGACACAAGTGACACCCAATCACGTGACCACCTTAGAAATCAGTGAGTTTCACGGAGCACCCCATTCTGCTCTATCACGATTTCTAATGACTATTGAAGTCGCTGATATGGACTACCTGGCAGTAGGTAGCAGCACAATGCACCTAATATGAAAAACATACGTTTTTCGTGTACGCAGATACTTTTGATTACATAGTGTATGCTCCCGAAATCTCATTTTGAACATATGGCCAGACGGCACACAGTAAGAAGTTTTAGTTTATAAACGCCGGAATGGTAGAATTTGCATTTACATAGCTGCTCATTATGTGCTGAGTGCTACTTGATCTTGTCATGAGTGGTGTATTCTACTTTAACGTTATAGCTCTTAAACAACCTAGCAAGCTGATAAGAAATACTGCCCAACAACGGCAGCACAAAAAAAAAAACGTGCTTATGGAATTGCAAAATTAGTTTCTATTGGACTACTAGTTTCCTCCACTTTTTGTTTATGCAACTTACCGAAAATGCGCGGATTATATTCATTGCTGCTAGCAACGAATTCTGAATTGGTTAGTTCAAGGTTGACAGCGGGTGGGTTTAAACGAATTTCGCATACGCGGTCTATCATGAGTCTGAAAAAACCTCTTCCTGTATTGACAGTGCAATATCCTACGGTGTAATTAAAGTACTAAATAGTTAAAGCATCAAATTATTAATGCATTGGCATCGACATTCTATACAAAGAACGAAGTTTATTGCTCACGACAAATAACAAGATAGGCAAGCGGACGGAAGGTTACCGTATCCTAACTTCGCACTACATCACTAATCCGCCACAACGATCCATTTAGACACTCCAGTAGTCGATGGAATGCCATATCAAACGATACTAAAGCTGAGTCGGGTTTAGCGCAGCTACGGCAACGGTGCGCTTTCTATCTAGACGTTAACCGCCACGTAGTGAGCCGTGCTGCTGTATGCTTTCACCAATCGGCTGCGGCGATAAGTCGGAGGGCATCGGTCGTAGTGGAGAATCAGAATGTCGCCCGTCAGGCCTCAAACACCTACCACCACCACGACATCTCTATCAGACCCCATCCACCGTGAAACAAAGAGGGTCCCTTCCTCCTCCACCAGCTCCCGACTTGGAAATTCTGCGCCAATATGGCCGCAAAAGCTAATTAGGTAAAATGTTATTCTTTATCGCCTATTGCGTGTCAGTGCCAAGTTTAACAAATCTCCAGTCAAGGGCCAAACAGAGCACATTTTCCTCGCCAGTTAGTCCTAGAAATTCCCGTCTGACGTCAGACGGCGACGGGCGAATCAAAGCATAGTTTAACACTTCTGGAATTCCCGAACCCAAACCACGTTCTCAAACTTGTAGTTTTCGGCCGTAAATTGTGGTGTCCCAGCAAGCACTTGAAACTGTTGCCCTCAGCCATCTCAAGAGGCGAGTCGTGCCACAGGCCGCCAACTGCGACTTAGTGAAAAGGACCGGTAGATCCCGTGAGTTTCTGCCGGTGTCCACTTGACACCCGCAAACCAGCACAGAGTCGTGAGTGTCCGCCTACTGCATTCGGAACAGTGTGCAGGCTGTGCATTTCTCACGAATATACAGACTGGAATCATTAGCCCCTTTACCGACGAACACTGAAATTTCCTCGTGATAAATCAACATAATAGACAGTAAGTAGTTACAACTAAAGAGTCCTGCCTATCCCCAGTCGTGACAAGTGGAAAATAAATTTAGTACTATTGGAAGGACTCAAACAAGATGGCTTGCAACCTTCCAATAGGAATGGAATCACGACGCATGCTGAGTCGCTGTAGTTGGCTTGCAAAAAACATCAAAATTAATTTCTTTGTTGGCGAGCTGAAGTTTTTCGTGCAAATAACAGAGCACTTTGTCTCCTTTCCTTACTTCATAAGCGGAAGACAATTCAGAATTCAAGTACTAAATACATCACCGGCCTTTATCTTTTCTGATACTCTTATCAATTTGCGTTGACTTTCGCGGTAATTTACACATACCACAACGTGTTACTCCAATGTCTTTGGTTACACATTCATTTATGGCTTATCATACGGCGAATTCCTGCAGGCCTTTTGTCATAAAATCGAGTGTGTGAAAATTTGTTCTCACACTGGACAGCGAAATCTATCGAATATGACGTCTCGCTTCGTTTCGTACTGAAGCTGATTGCTCAAACAGCATAATATAACGCAGATATAGCATATTGTAAAATCAATGGTGTATGATATAACGTATCTTATACACATTTAATATAGTTAATATTCAACAGAAATTTCTTCCTTCCTCTTTTTCTTTTTCTCATATCACATAGCACATCGTCACTATAGGTTTTCTGGACACGGGAATATGTTAAGTTATTGATCATATTGATTCCGAGGATTAGCTTGCACCACACTTGTAAGGGTCCTATGATAGAAATTGCTTTTCTGTTAGGTGTAGATATAGTGGTAAATTATGCCTCTACATCCTTATAGACCTCGTGAATTTCGCTGTGTTTGTTTCCTTATTTCAGAAGAGAACTTGATGACCAGGAAACGTAAAAGCAGAGAATTATCTTCAGTATCTTCTATACTACATTTTGAAACCACAAATTTCAATGTTCTTCCTGTAATGATCACCAGAAGATGCACATTGAGTTGGGTGAGTGAAACGTTATCCTCTGGGCGTCTGCCAGTGAAAATGTCCCAGTAATTTTTTTCTTTTCTGAACACTGCATAACGTTTGATCTGTCATTTATCATGCAAATGACCGGTTTCGGAAATTCTCTGTTGCCATCTGCGAAACATGGGACCGAAAATGGGAGGATACAGCAACTAACATAACAGCACACTTGAATATATCCAAGATCTGCAGTACATGAAATCACAACATGCTATATATACATCATTACCCAATCTTCTCCTTCAGTACAGTAAGTGATGCTGTACAATATATGTCCTTGTTGGTATCGTGAGCTAAACTAGAAGCCGGTACACCAAGTTTAAAATAATAGCTAGGTGCACACATGGTATTGCGCCGATTACAAGTATTCACGTTCATAACAACTTTACAACTGACGCATCCCAGTGTAAAGCATTCTAAAGACTTCAGACGGCGCAGTGGTAGTACGAATCCATATTTTCATCTCACATTACATTAAGGCATGTAATTACATATGCTTACATTATTCTCATAACATATAAACCAAATCACTGTTCTACAATTTAAAAAAAAAACTGTCTGCAAAATCATGTGCAACATCCAAAAAATGTAATTTTTAGATAAACATTTTCATATCGTTTTAAAATTTTTATGCAAACATATTATAAAAATGCTTAAAAGTTATTTGCCAAATTTTTGTTTATATAAAATCACAAACAATATGACAACCTACGAGTAAAAACACTTAAAAGCTCTCTATGTATATCTAATGGTATCATATGTAGGTTGATTTCAGTTGATCCAGAAAGAGCTCGATATCCGCAAGCACAGATGGCATTTCATCAAGAATATATTCAAAGTGTATATACCAACAGTAGACGTGTTTGACATTCGTGCTTTTGTTGTCATTTACAATGTTTGCATGACATTATCCGCGATTACAGTCGTTACACCATATGGAATTGCGATCGCTCTTAAACCCAGCACATGATTTAGTATTACAAACTCACTCTTACATATGCCTGTTCCAGAACAAATATGTTCGCATGATACTCAGCCTAGATGACTAATATCGAATACCAGTCTCCACATCACCATAATTTTAAAAACATTCTACAGCAAATCTTCAAGACAAATTTGCGTACAGGATTACGTTACGTCCCAATATTTATCTAAAAAACATTTCGCTAAAGTCTTTCTAAAATTTTTTAACAATTATTAATATCAAATTACATAAGATAAACAGAAAAGCTTTTAAAGAAATTCTTATGCGTTTCTTATAGTGCCGTATGTGAGCTAATTTTATTACACGCGTAAATACCCGAAATCAAAGGAGCAGTTAATAAATTATATTTTTCATGTTGAAAATACGTTTGTTTTTTGTGCCTGTTTCTCAAACTTCTGGAAGATAAAATTTCGTATGCCTTGGAAAAGAACAAGAAATATTACTCATACGTGAGAATAAGTGTGAAATGAGAGAAACACCGGAACAATCATTGCCAACAACGTTACGACAGTGAAGGCAGAGACGAAAAAAGTAACTGGCGTGTGGCAGGTGAAATTTTAGCGACAGCGTCTCGAATATTATTGTCAAATTCACATCTAACACTCCAATATATAAAATACGTTGGCGAATAAGAGCGATGTGCCGTAACTTATACGACGTCTGGGTCGCGGAATGAATTAAAATACATGTTCGTATTTTCATGCACAGTTCAGTTCGCTGCGCCTTTTTGCTAATACCGTAGAGGATTTATTCTTAATTTATTTATGGTACAAATTGTCATTTGACACCATGTATTTATTATAAGTCAGCTTCTTAACGGATTCGCTGGTTTTATTTCATTTCACTGCTTTCTTTACAACCTTGTCATATAAACCAAGTACTTCCCCATCGGAATAAGGAAAGATCGCCGTAATTGGATATCAAGGGACAAGCTAGGGTAATGAGGAGATTCTACGTTCTGACGAGGAAAAACTCTTCTTCTTTTGCGAGATGTTGAAGTGAAAAGTAGACATTCTATCGTGGTGACGTGATGTGTGACATTCACATAATGAGCACACCAACAGTGTACTTCTGAAGATGTGGCGAAGACGGAAACTAGCTAACTGGCGCGAAGGGAGCGCTAAATAGGGACAGCGGCAGCGGAACTGTTAATTCTTCCACCTGACCCCAGTTATATACACCACAGGCGTTGAGAGACGGCAGGCCACTCTCGCCAGCCATCTCTCATTTTACTTTTTATTCACGAGGTTGTTGGACAGATCAAATTTCGTTTTACTTTCTACAAACATCAAGAAAGGTATTTCATCAAGCCGGTTCCCAGAACTCCTGAAGACAGACGTTGATTGTGGATACTGTATCACAGAACAGTCCCTTTGACTGTCACTAAAGCTGCCCAAAGATGTAAGCAACCATGCGTGAGCAGCGCCTTTTAGACGGAGGGGGTCCGACAGCCAATCAGTTCCAGTCGTTCCACCAGGAAGGAGATACACGACTCGTGGTGTCTGTAGTTCGACTATGCCTAGACGGTCAATACCGCGGTTCGATCGCGTCCGCATTGTTACTTTGTACTAGGAACGGCTCTCAACAAGGGAAGTGTCCAGGCGTCTCGTAGTGAACCAAAGTGATGTCGTTCGGACATGGAGGAGATACAAAGACACACGAATTGTCGATGACATGCTTCGCTCAGGCCGGCTAAGGGCTACTACTGCAGTGGATGACCGCTACCTACGGATTATGGCTCGGAAGAACCCTGACAGCAACGCCACCATGTTAAGTAATGGTTTTCGTGCAGCCACAGAACGTCGAGTTACGACTCAAACTGTGCACAATAGGTTGCATGATGCGCAGCCTCACTCCCGATGTCCATGGCGAGGTCCATCGTGGCAACCACGACTCCATGCAGCGCGGTACAGATGGACTCAACAACATGCCGAATGGATCGCTCAGGACAGGCATCACGTTCTCTTTACCGGTGAGTGTCGCTTATGCCTTCAACCAGACAATCGTCGGAGACGTGTTTGGAGGCAACCTGGTGAGGCTGAACGCCTTAGACACACTGTCCAGCGACAGTAGCAAGGGGGAGGTTCACTGTTGTTTTGAGGTGCATTATGTGGTGCCGACGTAAGTCGCTGGTGATCATGAAATGCACCATAAGGGCTGTACGATACGTGAATGCCATCCTCCGACCGATAGTGCAACGACATCGGCAGCAAATTGGTGAAGCATTTGTCTTCATGGACGACAATTAGCAGCCCCATAGTGAACATCTTGTGAATGACTTCCTTCGGGATAACGACATAGCTCGGGTAGAGTGGCCAGCATGTTCTCCAGACATGAACTCTATCGAACATGCCTAGGATAGATTGAAAAGGGATGCTTGTGGACGACGTGACCCACCAACAGCTCTGAGGGATCTACGCCGAATCGCTGTTGAGGAGTGGGACAATATGCGTCAACAGTGTCTAGATGAGTTTGTGGATAGTATGCCACCTCGAATACAGGCATGCATCAATGCAAGAGGACCCGCTACTGGGTTTTAGAGGTGCCGGTGTGTAGAGCAATCTGTGCCACCTCTGAAGGTCGCGCTGTATGGTGGTATGATATTTATGTTGATCTCTATTCCAATTCTCTGTACAGGTTCCAGAATTCTCGGAACCAAGGTGATGCAAAACTGTTCTGATGTGAGTTTTGCCGGCACGGTCACTCAGCATGCTCGGTCAGAGAGCTGGTGGGCCTCTGTAATAAAAAAACTGAGTTGAAAGATCAACAAACGAACTTGATCGGGATGTCGTCATGTAACGTCCGCATCGACCAAACACAACGATCAACAACTAAACTAAAAATAAAAAAAAATAAAAAAAAAAACCGGTTACGTCTTTGATTCATAATCACAACGCCTTCGATCACGGGTTCGAACCCCACAGCTGCTTATATTTTTATTAATACTCAGCATTGGCAGCATAAGAAGTCACATCTCATTCTGCTAACGGCCTTGTCAAAGAGGGCGGAGGAGCGGACAGAGGTTCAAGGCACTCTCATGTCTTAGCGGTGGAAAACTGCCTCTAAAGGCGGATGAATCAGCAATGATCAACGGCATGGGGATGCAGAAGGCAATGGAAACAACTGCGTTAAAAACACATAACGTGTACCGACAGGACATGTTGCCTGTAATTAAACAAGTGTCAGTATGATCTCTCCATTGGCAAAAGATTCCGAAATAGTCCCTCATTCGGATCTCCGAGAGGGGACTGCCAAGGCGGTGGTTACCTGAGAAAATGATTGAAAAAATCAACGGAAGGAGAACGTTCTACGAGCCAGGGTGTTGAATGTCAGAAGCTTGAACGTGGTAGGGAAACTAGAAAATCTGAAAAGGGAAATGCAAGGGCTCAGTCTAGATGTAGTATGAGTCAGTGAAGTGGAAAGAAGACAAGGATTGCTGGTCAGATGAGTGTATGGTAATATCGACAACAGAAGAAAATGTTGTAACGGGAGTAGGATTCGTTATGAATAGGAAGGTAGGGCAGAGAGTGTGGTACTGTGAACAGTTCAGTGACAGGTTTCCTACCAGTATCGTCAGCAAACCATCACCGACAACAATAGTTCTGGTGTACATGCCAAGTCGCAAGCTGAAGATGAAGAGATCGAGAAAGCGCGTGAGGATATTGAAAAGTTAATACAGTATTAAAGGAATATGAAAATCTAATAGTCATGGGAGACTGGAATGCAGTTGTAAGGGAAGGAGTAGAAGAAAAGGTTACTGGAGAATATGGGCTTTGGACAAGGAATGAGAGAGGAGAAAGACTAATTGAGTTCTGTAACAATTTTCAGCTACTAATAGCGAATACTCTGTTCAAAACCACAAGAGGAGGAGGTATACTTAGAAAAGGCCTGGTGATACGGGAAGATTTCCATTAGATTACATCATGGTCAGACAGAGATTCCGAAATCAGATAATGGATTGTGAGGCTTACCCAGGAGCAGACATACACTCACATCACAATATAGTAGTGATGGAGAGTAGGCTGAAGTTTAAGACATTAGTCAGGAAGAATCAATACGCAAAGAAGTGGGATACGGAAGTACTGCTGCCACGAACATGATGCGAGTGTTTGGTAAAGCTGTAGCGCGACTGTAACAATGCCTGGGAACTTTCGGACGGTTTGGTTAGGACAAGTAGACAAATTTAACATTGTCGTTTCCTTGGAGATGTGCGAGAGGTATTCCACGTTCTTCCTTTACTCTCAAGTTATTCAGGAGGTCATTCTCGTTGTTGCGTAATCTAAATGTACCTCGTGATCTTTTAATCATGTTTCGTAACAACCTTCTGGTCTGTCGAATCTAACTCTTTTCGGTTTTTCTGATATTCTCCGAGTATTTTTTTTATCTTTACTCTGTTTATACAATTCCACTTATCCACTTTTGTGAATTAGAGTGGAATTTCATGTTACGTCAATCAGTTTCAATGAAATGATGGAATTTTCCAGTCCTATTTTGTTTGTGGCGACACTAATATTATTATCCTTCCTATACGTTATTCCTTCTGTTATTCAAGTTTAAAATGGGTCTAACGCTAGTTGTGTCTTCAATGATAATTTCTCTTAGTTCGGCGTTAGTAAATTACATTCTTACCAGGTCAAACTATCATTTAATAACTAGATGTTGCACCGTCGCTAATATTGGTAACGAGCTATCTCAGCCACAATTTGTGATATGGTCCAGTCGCAGATCAGTTATCAACTTCGCGCGGATACCCTGCTTCACTACATCACGAATAGCAGGATTTAGCGCAAGTTACCTTGTCCGTTCACGAGATATCTAGTAGGAAAGCTGACGCGTGTTATAGCTAAGACAATGGTGATTACAGTTTCGCCCTTGTTTCACCCACACATACACACACACACACACACACACACACACACACACACACACACACACACACGTCCCAGCTTATCGGTGCGCCGTGTCACTCGCTAATAGTGTTGCCATAAGTATCGATGTTTGCGAAATATCCACGTCATGAGTGTCATGACCCGCCCTGCGTAAACCTTACACGGGATGCCAGACGTCCCCACCTCGGGCACTACTAACAATTCGAAATATTCTGAGTAGTGCGTATTCGCTTCAAAAATAGCGAATTCATGGAAGTTACAAAATGTTTTTACCACCTTTTTTTTTACAGTTTTTGCCCTCTACAGGTCCCTCTAGTACCATGGAAGTCACTCCCTCATGTCTTAGCAGATGTCCTATCATCCTGTCCCTTCTCGTTATCAGTGTTTTCCACATATTCCTTTCCTCTCCGATTCTCCATACAACCTCCTCATTCCTTACCTTATCAGTCCACCTAATTTTCAACATTCGTCTATAGCACCACATCTCAAATGCTTCGATTCTCTTCTGTTCCGGTTTTCCCACAGTCCATGTTTCACTACCATACAATGCTGTACTCCAGACGTACATCCTCAGAAATTTCTTCCACAAATTAAGGCCGGTATTTGATATTAGTAGACTTCTCTTGGCCAGAAATGCCATTTTTGCCATAGCGAGTCTGCTTTTGATGTCCTCCTTGCTCCGTCCGTCATTGGTTATTTTACTGCCTAGGTAGAAGAATCCCTTAACTTCATTGACTTCGTGACCATCAATCCTGATGTTAAGTCTCTCGCTGTTGTCATTTCTACTACTCCTCATTACCTTTGTCTTTCTCCGATTTACTCTCAAACCATACTGTGTACTCATTAGACTGTTCATTCCGTTCAGCAGATCATTTAATTCTTCTTCACTTTCACTCAGGATAGCAATGTCATCAGCGAATCGTATCATTGATATCCTTTCACCTTGTATTTTAATTCCACTCCTGCACCTTTCTTTTATTTCCATCATTGCTTCCTCGATGTACAGATTGAAGAGTAGGGGCGAAAGGCTACAGCCTTGTCTTACACCCTTCTTAATACGAGCACTTCGTTCTTGATCGTCCACTCTTATTATTCCCTCTTGGTTGTTGTACATATTGTATGTGACCCGTCTCTCACTATAGCTTACCCCTACTTTTTTCAGAATCTCGAACAGCTTGCACCATTTTATATTGTCGAACGCTTTTTCCAGGTCGACAAATCCTATGAAAGTGTCTTGATTTTTCTTTAGCCTTGCTTCCATTATTAGCCGTAACGTCAGAATTGCCTCTCTCGTCCCTTTACTTTTCCTAAAGCCAAACTGATCGTCACCTAGCGCATTCTCAATTTTCTTTTCCATTCTTCTGTATATTATTCTTGTAAGCAGCTTCGATGCATGAGCTGTTAACCTGATTGTGCGATAATTCTCGCGCTTGTCAGCTCTTGCCGTCTTCGGAGTTGTGTGGATGATGCTTTTCCGAAAGTCTGATGATATATCACCAGACTCATATATTCTACACACCAACGTGAATAGTCGTGTTGTTGCCACTTCCGCCAATGGTTTTAGAAATTCTGATGGAATGTTATCGATCCCTTCTGCCTTATTTGACCGTAAGTCCTCCAACGCTCTTTTAAATTCCGATTCTAATACTGGATCCCCTATCTCTTCTTAATCGACTCCTGTTTCTTCTTCTATCACATCAGACAAATCTTCACACTCATAGAGGCTTTCAATGTATTCTTTCCACCTAGTTGCTCTCTCCTCTGCATTTAACAGTGGAATTCCCGTTGCACTCTTAATGTTACCACCGTTGCTTTTAATGTCACCAAAGGTTGTTTTGACTTTCCTGTATCCTGAGACTGTCCCTCCGACAATCATATCTTTTTCGATGTCTTCACATTTTTCCCGCAGCCATTTCGTCTTAGCTTCCCTGCACTTCCTATTTATTTCATTCCTCAGCGACTTGTATTTCTGTGTTCCTGATTTTCCCGGAACATGTTTGTACTTCCTCCTTTCATCAATCAACTGAAGTATTTCTTCTGTTACCCATGGTTTCTTCGCAGCTACCTTCCTTGTGCCTATGTTTTCCTTCCCTACTTCTGTGATGGCCCTTTTTAGAGATGTCCATTCCTCTTCAACTGTACTGCATACTGCGCTATTCCTTATTGCTGTATCTATAGCGTTGTAGAACTTCAAACGTATCTCGTCATTCCTTAGTACATCCGTATCCCACTTCTTTGCGTATTGATTCTTCCTGACTAATGTCTTGAACTTCAGCCTACTCTTCATCACTACTATATTTTGATCTGAGTCTATATCTGCTCCTGGGTACTCCTTACAGTCCAGTATCTGATTTCGGAATCTCTGTCTGACCATGATGTAATCTAATTGAAATCTTCCCGTATCTCCCGGCCTTTTCCAAGTATACCTCCTCCTCTTGTGATTCTTGAACAGGGTATTCGCTATTACTAGCTGAAACTTGTTACAGAACTCAATTAGTCTTTCTCCTCTTTCATTCCTTGTCCCAAGCCCATATTCTCCTGTAACCTTTTCTTCTACCGCTTCCCCTACAACTGCATTCCAGTCGCCAATGACTATTAGATTTTCGTCCCCTTTTACATACTGTATTACCCTTTCAATATCCTCATACACTTTCTCTATCTGTTCATCTTCAGCTTGCGACGTCGGCATGTATACCTGAACTATCGTTGTCGGTGTTGGTCTGCTGTCGATTCTGATTAGAACAACCCGGTCACTGAACTGTTCACAGTAACACATCCTCTGCCCTACCTTCCTATTCATAACGAATCCTACACTTGTTATATCATTTTCTGCTGCTGTTGATATTTCCCGATACTCATCTGACCAGAAATCCTTGTCTTCCTTCCACTTCACAAAACGTAGGGAGGGCTAATAATCGACTTCAGTTGATTGGGAGAAGTTTAAGGGAAAGGAGACCGCACATAAGACGCTGGTGCGAACTATTCTTCAGTACTGCTCGAGTGTTTGGGGTCCGTACCAGGTCGGATTGAAGGAAAACATGGAAACAATTCAGGCGCGGGGTGTTATATTTGTTACCGCTAGGAACTCGGCGACGTTCCTTTCGAGAAACACTACCGGGAAAATTTTGAGAACCGGCATTTGATGCTGACTGCCACATGATTCTACTGCCTCCAACATACATTGCGCGTAAGGAGCACGAAGGTAAGATACGAGAAATTGGGGGTCATGCGGAGGCATGCAGACAGTCGTTTTCTCCTCGCTCTGCTTGGGAGTGGAACAGGAAAGGAAATGACATAGTGGTACAGCGTACCCTCCGCCACACACCGTATGGCTTGCGGATAATGTACGTAGATTTTGATGTAGATGTAAACGTAGAGTTCCTGAACGCGTCGCTGGCATTAACCAAGACAGAATAGGGTGCGCCAGGCAGACGCGATCAGCCCTTGAACTAAAAGGACTTTACAGCACGTGCCCGAACTGTGCGTTTCGCCAACAGTCACATGGCTCCCATCGTTATGTTTTTACGCTCAAGCTACTGCTTCGTGAACAGTGTTTCATCTTCTACGTTCCCCTCCCCAACCCCTTCCCCCACCATCCGCTCTCTGGCCATTACTAATTTTGGTACTTATTCTACTGCGGTGACTATTTCTCGTGCCAGTCCACTTTCTCGTTTTGTGCTTTCGCTTGAAGCGAGAAGCAAAAAACGGAAGGCAAGTGACTTGTAGATGCGTCCACAGCGGCCCTCGACGTTCTCGATTCACTCAGTGAGTAAAAATACAGTACGGCTAGTGGTAAATTTATAGTAGATATATCCATCTTGAAACATAAATATAAATACAAACACTTGGAATGAAACTACATGTCTGTCTTGTATATTATAAAACTACACTGCATACAGTGCTCCGAATAAATGTTGCATATTTCATAACCTTTTATTGAAGGCTGCGACGCAGATATATGTTACGATCTCAATATAATTGATTTGTTTGCACTCTAAATCTAACGGAAATAGTCCATGTTTCTACCGTGAGGGGGCAATGTGTGTAACCGTGTCATCTGTAGACACTGGAGTACTTGTGCTGTGTCTCGTTAGGAGACGTGTGTTGCTTCAGGATGGTTCGAACAACAATAACGTACGACAAGAGGTTCCTTATAGTAACTCTTATGAACCTCCCCCAGGGACTCACACCTACTGACTACGTGGCTGGCGACCACGGGGCCCCGAGCTGAGTCGTGGCATTGCTTCCACTTACTTATGCCAGGCTCCTCACTCTTATCTTTCCTGTTTGGCCACCCTCGGGCACCTCTTGTTTCTTTCCGCCCCTGATGCTATTAGGTTTCGAGGGCTAGGGCCTTTCATTTCCCAACATATACTTCTCATCTGGGATGGTCAACGACCTGGAAGACAGAAGGGGGTGATTACTGACACCTAGACGGCAGAAAGGATGGAGGAACCACCATCACTAAACACATGATGTTTGGGGTTTACTAGACCCCCATCAGGCGCCTCCCCGGATGGCGGATTGGAGAACATCGCTCAGATATGAGTGATAGTGGTGAAATGAAATAGCCAGGGTGGACCAAAACTAGTAAACTACAGCGTTTGTCTCAAAATGAGCGGCTGCAAACAGCGTCTGACCCAGAATGGGCGGCTGAATTTCACACACTGTGGGGCTCACTACCTCAATAGTCAAAACGCCGTTATCCTTCGGGATAACCCAAAATTTCCTTATTTTTTATTTTTATTCTCTTTTCATAATGGAAACACAACCTCCTGGATTACATACCCCAGGTGGTAACCAATCCACTCCCGTTCAAGGGACAAGTAGACCTGCGGATTCTGGGGAAACTACAACATCAAGTCATAAGAAACCTAAGACTATCTTGGCAACCATAAGTATAAACTCTCTTCTTCAAGTTGGAAAATTGAGACAAACGCTAGAATACTAAGAGAAAAAAAATGTAATGATATCAGCTGTAAAGGAAACCAGATTCACAGATGAATGTGGTTTTGAATCACAAGGCTTTAGAATATTCCAAGGAAAACCTGGCAAAAGAGTCACAAAAAATATACCACATCTAGGCACTCTCTTTATTGTCAACAAGAATATGATCGAGTCAGTCTTGGATTTCTCTTCAAGTTGTGGAAGAATGTCAACACTGTCTTTCAAATCTATGAGTAAAGCTTACACGATAGTATATTCCCATGCTCCCACAAATGAATCAAACAAAAAGAATCAGAATCAGTCGACAAAATCTGGGATAAACTTGAAGAAACAATTGACAAAGTTCCAAAACATCATTCCATAATTTTGATGGGCGATTTTAATGCACAAGTTGGTAGAGAAAAAAGGTATAAACAAATTGTTGGTGAGTACCCTGCACACAAAAGAACAAATAAAAATGGTGAGCTACTAATTGATATTTGTAAGAACTGTGATCTTCTTTTAAAATACACAGCCTTCAAGCGTCTACCTCGCAAAGCCAAAACTTGGAAAAACCCTAACGCAATGTTTGGAACACTCCAGCTGGACCATGTAGCTATTTCTAAAAAATGCACCAGCGAAATTTTCAGTGTTAAAGTTTTGAGGAATGCCAACATTAATTCTAATCAGGACTTGTCTCTGGTAAAAATGAATATCATCCCAGAAAGCCGAAAGAACCTTTCCAATATTTCAAGAAAAAACAGACCTCCAAAATTTGATATAAGTAAACTGAAAGAAGTCAATAACAAATTTACAGAAACTCTGCACAGCAAACCAAATAAAACAGACTGGAACAGAATTAAAGAAGCCATGGTACAATCAGCCACTGAAACTATAGTGACCAATAAAAAATATAAACACCCGTGGCGGAACGAAGATTGTAATGAAGCAATTGAAAAGCGAAGACAGGCTTGGATAAAATGGAACAGCAAGAAAACCTCCGAAAATGACGAAAACTTCTTGAAGGTTAGGAAAGATACATCAAAAGTATTGAGAACAACCAAGAGACTCTTCAACAAAATCCAATTCGATGAAATAGAAGCAAATTTTAGAAGATGTCACACTCGGGAATTTTATAAAGCCTTTAAATCACAACTATCGAAGTTTAAACCTCCTACGTTACACAGAGAGAGGACTCGATGGAAAACTAAATTTGAGTGACAAATCATGTGCTGCAGCTTTTGGAAATTACTTTTCATCCCTACTGAATGCTGAAAATCCAAATGAAAAGCCTTATTTCTATCCTACTGTTCCTCCTGCAGATAGTCCCCCTCCCACATTAGATGAAATCATGAAAACTATACAAGGCTTGAAAAATAACAAATCTGGAGGTGAGGATCACATCTTGGCTGAAATGTGGAAATATGCAGATCATGATACGATAAAACATCTTCATGATATGGTAGTGAAGATCTGAGAAACTGAAACTCTACCTCCAGATTGGACCGTAGCAATTATACACCCACTTCATAACAGAGGCGATAAGAGTGATCTGAATAAGTACCGAGGAATCTCTTTGCTACCAACGACGTACAAGATGTTTTCCAGACTGTTGTTAAACACAGCTGAATCAGATCAACAATTGGGCGAATATCAAACTGGTTTCACAGGACATCAAGATCCTGTGCAGAGCAGATCCATAACCTGAAATCTGTTATATCATACGCTAACTCAAGATCAAAAACGTTTGTAGTGACCTTTGTCGACTTTCAAAAAGCGTATGACTCAATTGATCGAGAAACAATAAGAACACCTTTGCCGAATTTGGTCTAGATAGGAAAACAATGAATCTGATAAGCGCCACTTTGAATAACACAGTGTCAAAGGTCACGTTCAGAGGCGAACTATAAGAACCATTTGAAATCTGTACAGGGGTGAGACAAGGTGACCTGCTCTCTCCATTGCTTTTCAACTGTGTCCTGGAAAAGGTAGTCAGAGTGGAAAACAACCGTACCGCCAGGTTATGGGATTGGGATTCAGATCGGACACAAAAGAAATGGCCTCAGTGGAAACTGTTTGGCTTTTCCTGATGATCTGGCACTCACTGCAAACAACATTGACGAAGCTAAGGTTCAAGTGTCCAGCCTACAATAAATTGCTGCTAAGACTAGCCTAAAAATAGCATTTAACAAAACTGAATTCATCACAAACATCAAACACGCTCCTCCTCATATTGAAATACAACAAGCGAAAATCAAGCAGTTGAAGAAATTTAAGTGTCTTGGAGAAATAATTACACCTGGCGGTTCAGAAAATGCTGCTGTCGAAAGTAGGTGTTCTAAACTAGAAGGTGCTTTTCATCTGTGCAAAAAAAAAAAAAAAGGCTCTGAGCACTATGGGACCTAACATCTGTGGTCATCAGTCCCCTAGAACTTAGAACTACTTAAACCTAACCAACCTAAGGACATCACACACATCCATGCCCGAGGCAGGATTCGGACCTGCGACCGTAGCGGTCACGCGGTTCCAGACTGAAGTGTCTTCAACCGCACGGCCACACCGGCCGGCATCTGTGCAAAGTGCAAAGACTTATACAAAATCAAAAGCCTGTTTTTAACCTAAAATTTTGGCATTATAACACTCTAAGTAGACCGTCAGTTTTGTATGCATCAGAATTTTTGAACATGACGGAGAAAGCACCACTAAGAAAACTTGAAATAAAAGACCGGAAAATTTTGAGGATCGAGAAGTTTTCAGACCAAAAGTAAAAATTACTAAAAACCTTATTTCGCTTACTACGCCAGTTCCACGTCCTACCTGCAATTGGTCAAAATGGAGAAAATAAAAACCTTCGTAAAAAAAACACCTCTTATGAAGCTGGGATCGAGATGGCGGACGCCGAGGTGAATGTCGCTGTGAATCAAAGTGCTGTCTCTAGAATCCGGAACAAGTTTCCAGCGACTGGATCACTTGAAGGTCGTTACAGAATTGGTCACGGAAGAAATACAACAGATTTGGAGGACCGACGTCTGTGTATAACAGCAAGAAGGAAGCCTCAATAGAATGCAGTTCCAAACAGATATAACAGTGCAGATTTCTACACAAATGATACGAAACAGGCTCCATGAGCAGAGCTTACGTCCGAGTAGTCTTTCCAAGGCCGCTCCTCTACACAGGGTTTGGAGAGAGGCTTGTGTCGTCTGGCAGAAAACGATTCTTTGGGGACGGAGAAGCACTTGGACATAATGCTCGTTTTTTGATGAGTCTCGTAACGGTCTCCACCCTACCAATATTGACACTTGCGTGTAGAAGCAACGAGGGCAACGTTTACAGCTTAAATCCCTTTTTACACGATTGGCCAAAGTGTTCAAGAAAGACTATTGTCTACTGAAATGCTCCACACATATTGTCGCAGCGGGTTTAAACGATAAACGTAAACACAGTGTACTGCTACTATCATAACAGTGCCAAAGTCGTGTTTTCACTTTAGCATTTTTCTTTTTTTTTTTTTTTTTTTGGTCATCAGTGTACCGACTGGTTTGATGCGGCCCGCCACGAATTCCTTTCCTGTGCTAATCTCTTCATCTCAGAGTAGCACGTGCAACCTACGTCCTCAATTATTTGCTTGACGTATTCCAATCTCTGTCTTCCTCTACAGTTTTTGCCCTCTACAGCTCCCTCTAGTACCATGGAAGTCATTCCCTCAAGTCTTAGCAGATGTCCTATCATCCTGTCCCTTCTCGTTATCAGTGTTTTCCACATATTCCTTTCCTCTCCGATTCTGCGTAGAACCTCCTCATTCCTTACCTTATCAGTCCACCTAATTTTCAACATTCGTCTATAGCACCACATCTCAAATGCTTCGATTCTCTTCTGTTCCGGTTTTCCCACAGTCCATGTTTCATTACCATACAATGCTGTACTCCAGACGTACACCCTCAGAAATTTCTTCCACAAATTAAGGCCGGTATTTGATATTAGTAGACTTCTCTTGGCCAGAAATGCCTTTTTTGCCATAGCGAGTCTGCTTTTGATGTCTTCCTTGCTCCGTCCGTCATTGGTTATTTTACTGCCTAGGTAGCAGAATTCCTTAACTTCATTGACTTCGTGACCATCAATCCTGATGTTAAGTTTCTCGCTGTTCTCATTTCTACTACTTCTCATTACCTTTGTCTTTCTCCGATTTACTCTCAAACCATACTGTGTACTCATTAGACTGTTCATTCCGTTCAGCAAATCATTTAATTCTTTTTCACTTTCACTCAGGATAGCAATGTCATCAGCGAATCGTATATTTGATATCCTTTCACCTTGTATTTTAATTCCACTCCTGAACCTTTCTTTTATTTCCATCATTGCTTCCTCGATGTACAGATTGAAGAGTAGGGGCGAAAGGCTACAGCCTTGTCTTACACCCTTCTTAATATGAGCACTTCGTTCTTGATCGTCCACTCTTATAATTCCCTCTTGGTTGTTGTACATATTGTATATGACCCGTCTCTCCCTATAGCTTACCCCTACTTTTTTCAGAATCTCGAACAGCTTGCACCATTTTATATTGTCGAACGCTTTTTCCAGGTCGACAAATCCTATGAAAGTGTCTTGATTTTTCTTTAGCCTTGCTTCCATTATTAGCCGTAACGTCAGAATTGCCTCTCTCGACCCTTTACTTTTCCTAAAGCCAAACTGATCGTCACCTAGCGCATTCTCAATTTTCTTCTGTAAATTATTCTTGTAAGCAGCTTCGATGCATGAGCTGTTAAAGTGATTGTGCGATAATTCTCGCACTTGTCAGCTCTTGCCGTCTTCGGAATTGTGTGGATGATGCTTTTCCGAAAGTCAGATGGTATATCAACAGACTCATATATTCTACACACCAACGTGAATAGTCGTTTTTTTGCCACTTCCCCCAATGATTTTAGAAATTCTGATGGAATGTTATCTATCCCTTCTGCCTTATTTGACCGTAGGTCCTCCAACGCTCTTTTAAATTCCGATTCTGATACTGGTTCCCCTATCTCTTCTAAATCGACTCCTGTTTCTTCTTCTATCACATCAGACAAATCTTCACCCTCATAGAGGCTTTGAATGCATTCTTTCCACCTATCTGCTCTCTCCTCTGCATTTAACAGTGGAATTCCCGTTGCACTCTTAATGTTACCACCGTTGCTTTTAATGTCACCAAAGGTTGTTTTGACTTTCCTGTATACTGAGTCTGTCCTTCCGACAATCATATCTTTTTCGATGTCTTCACATTTTTCCTGCAGCCATTCGTCTTAGCTTCCCTGCACTTCCTATTTATTTCATTCCTCAGCGATTTGTATTTCTGTATTCCTGATTTTCCCGGAACATGTTCGTACTTCCTCCTTTCATCAATCAACTGAAGTATTCTTTCTGTTACCCATGGTTTCTTCACAGCTACCTTCTTTGTACCTATGTTTTCCTTCCAAACTTCTGTGATGGCCCTTTTTAGAGATGTCCATTCCTCTTCAACTGTACTGCCTACTGCGCTATTCCTTATTGCTGTATCTATGGCGTTAGAGAACTTCAAACGTATTAATTATTTATGACGTTTACGAAGATTTGAAAAATGCCTTGAAAATATTTATGAAAATCGCACTTTCTATTCAGAGAGTTCCTTGTGGTAACGAAACGACCATAAACAGAAATAAATCTCAACATAGGTAAGTGCCCCAGAAAGCAGTACGGTATACACGGCACTCGGTAGAGACGCGACCACAGCAGGCAGCTACTAGCTCGCGCATGCGGAGTGAGGTCACTAACACCGAATTTAGAACTGGCCCTATTCCTTTATGCCTAGAATTATCGCGCGTCGCTACTAACGTGATCATAATAGTCAGCACTTTTACGCGATAGATGACCGCCATTCACGCAACTCGTTGCCAATCGATTATATGCTCGTTCGTCGTGTAAAACGGGCATAACTGTGTCGTAGACCGCCACACTTATCAAGGTGCTTCGGTCATATATGGCCGTAGGAAACCCCTTGTCCTGTACACCGTGCTGGCTGGTATTAAATATCGGGACCACGGCCTTGCAGGCATTGTAGCTCCATTTGGTGAACGTATATGGGAGGCATTCACGCTGGTGGACGACACTGTCTGTCCCCACCGTCACAATCTCGCGAACACATTTCTACTGGAGCACAGAACCAGTATGATGGAATGACCCTCATTTTCTCCACATGTCAACAGCATTGAGAAGGGTCGGGCCAAGCTAAGACGAGCTGTTTTCATTCGTCCTGTCCCACCAGAGACCTTACAGGGCATCACAGACGCCGCTGTGGAGAAATGGAGCAATTTCCCAGGAACTTATCTGAACGGTTTGGAAAGGAGTAAGCGCAACCACTTTCAAAAGTGTCTCCAACTACGAGGAGGGGTACCAAGTTTATAAAAGAGTGGTATGAAAGATGATAGTCAGAAGAAATTGTAGTGTTCGCAGTGGAATGTTTGTAATGCTTTGTTTTTGTTCTTCGATTATGTTTATCAAGTGGAAATATTTTTTCTTCTTAATTTTTGTTTTATTGTGGCTGTGCCTGACAGAACAAAGTCAGTTCGGTCTCCTATCATGAGCATTATAGACAATAAAGCAATATGCGAAATTTATTTTGACCACAATGTTAGGGCTTGTGCCTCCATAACCACCTATTTTGTGTGTCTTCAGTGGTCAAGTTTCTAATGGTCATACTCCTTTATACCCCTTCAATCCATTCAAGTCATGATCATCTGCGCCTTTCTTTTGTTGGTCTATACTCAAATATATTCTTTGGTGCTCTTTCTTGCCCCATTCTCATGAAGTGTCCGAACCAGAAAAGTTGTCTGTTTCCTCTTTCACCCGTTACGGTGTTTTTCCTGTGTGGTATTTCTCTATATCTTCATTTATTCTATGTTCTTAACGGGAGATCCTTGTTGATCGTCGTAGAAATTACATTTCGACAGATTCGATCTTTTTGCGGTTCTTCTTCGTAAGTGTCCAGTACTCTGAACCATAAATGTTAATTGCCTCAGAAATGGCTTTACACAATATTAAGTCCTGTTTTCAAACCGCTTGCTGTGAGCCATAAAACAGAGATCAGTTTTGACTAGGCTCACTTCCTGAGATCAACTGCTTCGCAAGTCATCTTCACATGTACCCACTTTATTGATTATATTCCCTAGGTATTTATATCTTTCACTGTTATCGACGGATACTTTGCATGAAACTGGAAGTTTCGATTGCGGCCGGCCGGTGTGGCCGTGCGGTTCTAGGCGCTTCAGTCTGGAACCGCATGACCGCTACGGTCGCAGATTCGAATCCTGCCTCGGGCATGGATGTGTGTGATGTCCTTAGGTTAGTTAGGTTTAAGTAGTTATAAGTTCTAGGGGGCTGATAACCACGGAAGTTAAGTCCCATAGTGCTCAGAGCCATGTTTTTCTTTGTATCGATTACGATCCCGTAGTTGAACATTTTGTCTTGTGAAATTCTGTCCCCTTTATGTTCAACTTCAGTCCACATTTGCAGTATTCTTATATTAATTTTCTCACCGTATATGAGATATCTACGAATAAAACGGCATACACATAATGGTACAACTTAATTCCCCCTTCTCCTGCATTCATTTTTCCAGTTCTGCAAGGCGATATGCAAATATATTTTGAACAATGTTGGAGATAAACAGCAGCCTTGTTTAAGTCCTTTATTTATTTTAAACGATTTAGTGATGACAGACCCTACTTATTCGTCTGGTGCCCACCTTGTGCATGTTATACACGTATACAATGCCATGTAGTTGCAGTGGTTTAATCAGCTTGGCTAGTGGGTCGTTGCCATTAGGTTTTTGGAGACCATTGAATACTAAATGTGTTTCCAAATTTTTTTTAGATCTTTTTTCAGTTCCTAGATGTAACTACACTGCATAGCCCAAGAAGCGGCTGGTCTTCAGCTACGAAGTTTCATTAATTTTCTTAACAATTGTGTAGTATTTAATTATTAGTATGAGTGTTTGTTCATATTTAATATTTTAATGCTCGAGTTTTTTATTGCTATTGTCAAAGACTTTCTGTTGATGAGCTCATAAAAAGTCTGATTAAAAATGCAATTTCATATCGAGCAAAATACAACAGTCTTTGTTTGTGCTTCACACATTTGAATATAACGATGAAGTTCCTAGCTTTCTTTGAGATTAGAATGATAAACGGCATGTGTATCTTGCGACAAGTATCTATTATGTTTTCACAAATGTGGAAAAAGCAGTAGACCTATAACAATAACTGCGACGAAACTAACCATCGTAGTTGAGGGAAATTATTGGATATCCCAAAAGCCATGCTTAAAGCGTCATGAATGTAAAAGTCATGTCGGAAATTCACTTAATTATTTTGATGAGCAGCTAGACTTTTAAATAATGTCAGAGTCCTAACGTGTTTTCAGTGTTAGTAAATTCCTTCAGGGCAAACGGTTTTTCAATGAGAGAAAATAGTGAAGCCCAACCCACCAACCTTTCCCCTCAGAATATGCGTGTCGACATCATCACCGCCACAAACACCATGATGTATCTTTTGCGTATTATCTGAATACCTGCATGTTCCTTTCCGGAAACGATCTACTTGTAGATGCTATACCACCCAGCGCTCAAGCAGTGCAAGATTACGCATTACTTAAATATTCATCCTTTCAAAATTTCAGTGTCTGTTCATGTAAATTATGGAAAAGATGCTTATATTTCAGTGTACCAGAAACTTACTGTTGCATTATTGTGGGAAAACACGAAAAAGATCTGCGAAGTCATTTACTTTCCATTGAGAACATGCATGTTTACTGATCTATTTTTAGGAAGGATACTTCTGTATAATATTATGTTTTTAAGGTATCAATGGAATACTGATATAAAGTAAAAATGTGTGTGTTTCTCACTGCTAATGTGGAAATTGGTACAACAGTATTATTCTATGTTACCCCTTGAGTTTGCCTTATGAAGCAATGAACAAAAAGTACTACTATGTGTTTGTAAAAGGTACACCGTGACACCACAAACATCCATGCTTTTACTACGCGTGGCATCGTTTGTCTTCCTTATCCTTACGTCAGGTTAATTTAGTAGCTGTAAAACCTTTTGAGTTTAAAGAATAGGAAAATGGTAAACATCGACGCGTACTTTGTAATCTTTGTGGAGCTTGTAACATTTCCGGCTCTGGATGCCATATTTCAGCGCAGTACTGCTTCACTTTACAGGTGAGAGGGAAAACGTCAGATGATGTATGACGTAAGAAGTGGAGCGATGTGTAGACAACGGAAGGTACAAAGGATACCAGTTCTGTGTGATACTGCGCCAACTCATTAGTCGGATAATCTGATTGGCTGCCACAACATAAAGATGTAGGGATTATACTGGAGTCAGCACGCCAGTTAACCAATTTCTTTCATTAATATGTTTTTAAATGTAATTCAGATGTAATTGACAACCATATTGGCTATCCTCTCAATAGCGAACTGTCGTAGAGTGTACTCAGATTTCTTTTTGTGGCCATTTTTATTAACGTCGATATTACGTTATACACACGAAACACTTTGTGCGTCATCGGCTCCAGCCAACAATGCGCACTCCCGAGTGAAGTATTTCGGGGTGACGAGGGCAGTTCAGCAGGAGGGTCGAGGGTCGAAGTTGCAAGCGAGAGGGCGTATTTTTGAGATCCAGTTTGAGCGTCGTATATTTAATGATCACAAGACATCGCCACTCTGCGAACAATACAAAGAGGCACAGAGCACAGTTTTAGACTTGTGTACTTAATGGACCAGGACTGGAAGAGTTACACTTTAGAACAGCATTACATGTGACTTTGTAAGCGTAAGTCTGTTAAATCGCTTGTTATCAGTTTATGGCTCCTTCTGCTGTATGTACCATTAATAAAAAAAAAGCCGTTGGACTCCCAATTGACTCCGAAACTTCACATTTTAGTGAGCCTTAGGCAATTAGCTAGAGACTTTTCTACGACCGCACCTCACGTACAATAGTCTTTGACTGGTTTCCTACACAGTAAGCGACAAGAAAATCTTTAGAAGAATCCAGGTGGTTGTACAGTTTCACAATCGCATTTTTCTGCCTTGATGCGATACAGTAGGTCCCTCACAAGTCCTGCATTCCATGTACAGATGGGTACAGTGACGTGCGATCTATGGTAACACAGAGGGGGAATACGCAGAGCACATCTTGCACTGGACTCAGACTGACTTCACATTCCTTTGCAAATTTCCAAGAGTCCTGTTTCATTTATCTCCGTAAGCTGAGTGCAGGTAAAGAAACATACTCACTGGGAAAACGATGGCTGAAATTGAGCGGCGTTAAGGGGACCAGACCCTGCCTATCTAACCCATGTTAATTTAGCCAAGTATTTGACCCATTTCTGAAAATTTGATGGAGGACCTTAATATTTTTACTATATGTTACATGATGCTAATAGAGTCAACTGTACTAAAATCTACTTTATCCACTTTATAGCTTTCAAGAAATACTTTTTTAAATTTATTAACAAAAAGTATTAAGTCTTTCTGCAGAAAATATTTCTGTGAACTTCCTAATGGGGAAATATTAATGAATGTAGTACCAGAGGTGGCTTTTTATGTTATGCAGAGACTCTGAAAATTTCATTCATTTATCTATGATAGTTTCTGATATAATGGGGCACATGTACTGAAAATTTTAATTTGCGTGAAATTGACTTTAAAGAAAAAACTTTTGAAATTTGCTACTTACAGTTAATTAAAACTGTTCTGCTGCATATGATGGCCCTTCTTTGGCCTCTAGCAGGTCTACCAGCTTCTTTTTCGCCTTCCTGGATGTATGTCTTACTTTCTTTGCTATATTAGATGCAGACCCGTCTGCATCGGCTATCGTCATTTTATCGCAATGTTGCAGCCCAGTGATCATATTTTCACCAGCATTAATTCTGTCGGATTAAAAATGCAATTTCATATCGAGCAAAATACAACAGTCTTTGTTTGTGCTTCACACATTTGAATATAACGATGAAGTTCCTAGCTTTCTTTGAGATTAGAATGATAAACGGCATGTGTATCTTGCGACAAGTATCTATTATGTTTTCACAAATGTGGAAAAAGCAGTAGACCTATAACAATAACTGCGACGAAACTAACCATCGTAGTTGAGGGAAATTATTGGATATCCCAAAAGCCATGCTTAAAGCGTCATGAATGTAAAAGTCATGTCGGAAATTCACTTAATTATTTTGATGAGCAGCTAGACTTTTAAATAATGTCAGAGTCCTAACGTGTTTTCAGTGTTAGTAAATTCCTTCAGGGCAAACGGTTTTTCAATGAGAGAAAATAGTGAAGCCCAACCCACCAACCTTTCCCCTCAGAATATGCGTGTCGACATCATCACCGCCACAAACACCATGATGTATCTTTTGCGTATTATCTGAATACCTGCATGTTCCTTTCCGGAAACGATCTACTTGTAGATGCTATACCACCCAGCGCTCAAGCAGTGCAAGATTACGCATTACTTAAATATTCATCCTTTCAAAATTTCAGTGTCTGTTCATGTAAATTATGGGAAAAGATGCTTATATTTCAGTGTACCAGAAACTTACTGTTGCATTATTGTGGGAAAACACGAAAAAGATCTGCGAAGTCATTTACTTTCCATTGAGAACATGCATGTTTACTGATCTATTTTTAGGAAGGATACTTCTGTATAATATTATGTTTTTAAGGTATCAATGGAATACTGATATAAAGTAAAAATGTGTGTGTTTCTCACTGCTAATGTGGAAATTGGTACAACAGTATTATTCTATGTTACCCCTTGAGTTTGCCTTATGAAGCAATGAACAAAAAGTACTACTATGTGTTTGTAAAAGGTACACCGTGACACCACAAACATCCATGCTTTTACTACGCGTGGCATCGTTTGTCTTCCTTATCCTTACGTCAGGTTAATTTAGTAGCTGTAAAACCTTTTGAGTTTAAAGAATAGGAAAATGGTAAACATCGACGCGTACTTTGTAATCTTTGTGGAGCTTGTAACATTTCCGGCTCTGGATGCCATATTTCAGCGCAGTACTGCTTCACTTTACAGGTGAGAGGGAAAACGTCAGATGATGTATGACGTAAGAAGTGGAGCGATGTGTAGACAACGGAAGGTACAAAGGATACCAGTTCTGTGTGATACTGCGCCAACTCATTAGTCGGATAATCTGATTGGCTGCCACAACATAAAGATGTAGGGATTATACTGGAGTCAGCACGCCAGTTAACCAATTTCTTTCATTAATATGTTTTTAAATGTAATTCAGATGTAATTGACAACCATATTGGCTATCCTCTCAATAGCGAACTGTCGTAGAGTGTACTCAGATTTCTTTTTGTGGCCATTTTTATTAACGTCGATATTACGTTATACACACGAAACACTTTGTGCGTCATCGGCTCCAGCCAACAATGCGCACTCCCGAGTGAAGTATTTCGGGGTGACGAGGGCAGTTCAGCAGGAGGGTCGAGGGTCGAAGTTGCAAGCGAGAGGGCGTATTTTTGAGATCCAGTTTGAGCGTCGTATATTTAATGATCACAAGACATCGCCACTCTGCGAACAATACAAAGAGGCACAGAGCACAGTTTTAGACTTGTGTACTTAATGGACCAGGACTGGAAGAGTTACACTTTAGAACAGCATTACATGTGACTTTGTAAGCGTAAGTCTGTTAAATCGCTTGTTATCAGTTTATGGCTCCTTCTGCTGTATGTACCATTAATAAAAAAAAAGCCGTTGGACTCCCAATTGACTCCGAAACTTCACATTTTAGTGAGCCTTAGGCAATTAGCTAGAGACTTTTCTACGACCGCACCTCACGTACAATAGTCTTTGACTGGTTTCCTACACAGTAAGCGACAAGAAAATCTTTAGAAGAATCCAGGTGGTTGTACAGTTTCACAATCGCATTTTTCTGCCTTGATGCGATACAGTAGGTCCCTCACAAGTCCTGCATTCCATGTACAGATGGGTACAGTGACGTGCGATCTATGGTAACACAGAGGGGGAATACGCAGAGCACATCTTGCACTGGACTCAGACTGACTTCACATTCCTTTGCAAATTTCCAAGAGTCCTGTTTCATTTATCTCCGTAAGCTGAGTGCAGGTAAAGAAACATACTCACTGGGAAAACGATGGCTGAAATTGAGCGGCGTTAAGGGGACCAGACCCTGCCTATCTAACCCATGTTAATTTAGCCAAGTATTTGACCCATTTCTGAAAATTTGATGGAGGACCTTAATATTTTTACTATATGTTACATGATGCTAATAGAGTCAACTGTACTAAAATCTACTTTATCCACTTTATAGCTTTCAAGAAATACTTTTTTAAATTTATTAACAAAAAGTATTAAGTCTTTCTGCAGAAAATATTTCTGTGAACTTCCTAATGGGGAAATATTAATGAATGTAGTACCAGAGGTGGCTTTTTATGTTATGCAGAGACTCTGAAAATTTCATTCATTTATCTATGATAGTTTCTGATATAATGGGGCACATGTACTGAAAATTTTAATTTGCGTGAAATTGACTTTAAAGAAAAAACTTTTGAAATTTGCTACTTACAGTTAATTAAAACTGTTCTGCTGCATATGATGGCCCTTCTTTGGCCTCTAGCAGGTCTACCAGCTTCTTTTTCGCCTTCCTGGATGTATGTCTTACTTTCTTTGCTATATTAGATGCAGACCCGTCTGCATCGGCTATCGTCATTTTATCGCAATGTTGCAGCCCAGTGATCATATTTTCACCAGCATTAATTCCCAGCTTTTTCGGTACCCAACACTTTCCAATATTACCACAATTGAATGTAATAACAGCATCATGATATCCTAGTTCTATTGTATGCACGCTACAAATACAGTTTAAAGAAGGCGGTTCCAAATTATGCTGTTGAAACATTCATTTGGATTCTGTGTCTGCCCATGCAAACATTTCCTTAGAAGGTCAAGATGAGCCAAGTCTCTGAAAATAGATTTATTGCTGTAATAACAGCAGCAGGAAGAGAATGCTGGTGAGAATAAGATTCTCTAGTTGCCTGAGCCCTATTGTATTTGCACCACGAATTTTCTCCTGATGGACACTGTCTATGACATGGCTTATCATCAGTAGAGGACTTATGGAAGAATATGGCCCAAACATCTCTCTTCATTGCCTCCTGATTTTCTCTATTTCTCCTTATTGCCCGCCCATAGTATACCTGCAAGTTTTCTATAACAACTACTCGCAATCAAACTTGAACAAAACTAATCGCGTGTTCGAAAGCGTGTTGTTTACAAACAGCAGAAACAAAAGAATACCGACTGTTGGATTCCAAGGATAGCCAACACACTCGGGAGTAAAAAAAATCCCCAACGTGCAATGTAGGGGATATAAAGATCTAAAATATATGCAGAAAAGTGGGTGACAGAAAAGTGGGCCTGGCACATAAACACACGTGGTAGGAAAATACTCTTTAAATGCTCGAAAAAAATTTTTTCAGCAAAATCCTTTTCAGAGTACTTAAATAAAACCTTAATCTATCGAAATATGATAAACAACGAAAATCGATTTTTTCGACCTGAACCACGGTGTGGTCCCCTTAAAATGGTCTAGGCACACTTTCACTGTTTGGAAGATAGGTTTTTAGGCTGCTCAGACAAACCCGTATTCCTGATGTAATCTAATGTTGTTACGCTAATACACTACCAGTCAAAAGTTTTCGATCACCTATCACTACCATCGATCTGTGGTTAAAACCACATCCCTGTTCCGATAGTAAAACAAGTACAAACAAGTGAGAACTAAGCGTCTCTCTTGTGTATTTGACGGGTTGTTCGCGTAGAGGGGCGCAGATGGCTATCTACAACAACAATGACGTGCCTTCGTCTAAGATGTCCCATTCGAACAGGTTTCAATCGATCAGCTGTCTGTGTAGCAATTAGTTCGCATTAGTTCACGCTAGGGTACGTGCATCTAGCAGTGTGTTTGTATATTTCATCAGGCTCGTATTATATTATCTCATAATGGGGCAGAAGCAGGAGACTGAAATGCGAAACGACCTGTAATTATACCTCTGCGTCAGGAAAGCTATGTAGTGGGACGATAATGACAAAAAAAGCCGTAGCCCAGTCTGCAACAGTGTACACCTTACATCAGTTCAACAAACTGATGCCAGTGGAAGTGCTTCACGATCTACAGTACCCGGAGTAACATCATACAGAGAAGATTGGTTCATAAGTGTACAGCGTAAATGTCAGAGCAAACCTACTGCACCTGAAATCCGCAAAGAAGTAAATAGTACGCTATGACCACCAATCTCGGTCTCAACAGCGCACAGCCGACTTCGCGAACAAGGATTAAAGGGATGCGTAGACCACATAACATTCATTACACATAGAAAATAAGGTGAAAAGGATGCAATGGGTGCAGCAATATAAAAACTGGAGTTTGGAACAAAAGTCAAAGGTGTTATTCACGGACGCGATCGTCCAATGTTTGTTAGTTGACTTCGTGGAGAACGTACAAAGTATGTGACACGAACGATGAAGCATGGTAAAGGATCGATCATGGTGTGAGGATGATTTGCGAGTGATAACGTCGGTGATACAGTGAGCATTAATGGAAAAGTAAAGAAGGAAGCATATCACAGGATACTGATCAACAATGCAGTTCCACGAGCAAGAGATTTATTGGTTCAAAATGGTTGAAATGGCTCTGAGCACTATGGGACTTAACTTCTGAGGTCATCAGTCCCCTAGAACTTAGAACTAAAACCTAACTAACGTAAGGAACGGTCGCGCGGTTCCAGACTGTAGCGCCTAGATCCGCTCGGCCACTACGGCCGGCAGACTTATTGGTCGCGGGTTTGTTCTGCAGTTATTCCAAACAAGCCTCTAAATTGTACAGAGGATGTTTCAGCATCAAAGAGAAATGTGAGGAACTAAAGAATATGTTTTGGCCAAATAATTCACCTGACTTAAATCCCATTAAGCTCTTATGGGATGAACTTGTCTGAGAGTTCATCCAATGTTTAAGATCTGCTGAATAATTCACAGGGGTGTTGGATTGTAATACCTGTCAAATAACTACTGAATCTTATTTCCAGAATGCCAAGAGTTTCTCTAGCTGTTCTGAGGGCTAAGGGTGAATACTCTGAAGAGGCTAAGATCTAACTCACATTGAATTGTACTTACCGATGGAGAGAAAAATATTCATTTCGTTGGTCTAGTTTGTACGATGAGTATATACAATTAAATTAGGTCTATAGTTTTTATCAAGAGTGATCTAAAACTTTTGAGTGGTATCGTATCACAACAAGGTCGATCGGAACTACGCTTCTCGCGTTATTACGTGTTCGTAGCTGTAAATGGGAAGGTCAGTTGCACAATAAGTCTGTTAAGTGAGGGATGTCATTTCCTGTAAAAGTAACTTACTTACGGGCTACAATTTCCATTTAGAGAATGAACAGCTACTGCAGTCATTCATGCACAACTTCCTGTCACCAGCGAATTATATGTTGGTGTACAGATTAGATAAACTCGAACATCTATCATGAAAACGATTATAACGAGTGTTGTATCCATTTGATGTCTTACTGTCAGGATTCTGCCCCTTAATAAACGAGCAGTTTATTTCGACTGAAATCTTTCATGTTCCTTTATAAAAAAGAAAATCTGCGACAATATAAGTAGCCAGTCCATGATCTTTCTTTGCAAATAATAGTTTTTACAGCTAAATGTTAAGAACCATTTGCTCATTATGAAGGAGTGGAATTTATCCAATAGAAGGAACCTATTAGGGCAACGCGCAATGGGAGTAGGAAGTGTTGCGGCAGAACCGTAGTGTGAGATCAGTTCCACGTGAGCGCTAACGTACACGCACGCAAAGGTCAGCTGACGCAATCAAATAAATTCTTAACAAAGCCTCTGGTGCGTGCGGTTTCTCTTTGGAGATGACGAATACATTCTTTGAACCTCCTTTATCAAGACTGAGGCATTCATTATAGGAATACAAGTGAGCACAACATTGGACGTATCGATTACTCATCTCAGCGAACTGTGCAACAGTGTCAGACAGACCTGGAAACTACTGATACGTGTCCAGTAAATATAACTGAATATTTATTCCAAGGAGTTAATAATTACATTGAAAGAAAAGTGTGCATTTAATACTCCTAAACACATAAATCACTTGCATGTTTGGCATTTTCTGATTTACAATCCATTGAAGGAAACATTCATTTTCTTTTTGTGCTAGTTATTATATTATTATTACTAGCATTAGTTATAAGTTAACGCATCTGTACCTACGTATTCACAGAAAAAAATTGATTAAACAACAACTTAAAATTTTTTTAAATTTTCCCTAGGTCTGTGCAGATGAATCTGCAGGTGTTCGAAACAAACGTCTGTCGCAGGTCCATATAGGGCGAACAAGAGAACAACATGATTCGTACTTGTCTTCGTAAAAATATTGGCGCCAGATGCAAATTAATGCTTGAATACTGCTGCTATTAATTACTCTAATTGTTTGTATTCTGTCGTTTAATCGCTCCATATTGATTGGCAGAAGTCTATGATGACGGTGCTAGATTCAAGTTTTCGAACTATTTTTACATCGTGTAGACCGAGTTTTACTGTTTACTCAGCCACAGTCAAACTTCGATCCATCGAATCATTAGAGAAGGCAAAATTTATTCGATACGTAGAAGGTCCCCCTCCCCGTGAACCATGGACCTTGCCGTTGGTGGGGAGGTTCAAATGGTTCTGAGCACTATGGGACTTAACATCTGTGGTCATCAGTCCCCTAGAATTTAGAACTAGTTAAACCTAAGTAACCTAAGGACATCACACACATCCATGCCCGAGGCAGGATTCGAACCTGCGACCCTAGCAGTCGCGCGGTTCCGGACTGAGCGCCTGAACCGCTAGACCACCGCGGCCGGCAGGTGGGGAGGCTTGCGTGCCTGAGTTATACAGATAGCCGTACCGAAGATGCATGCAGCTTTGCTGTGTGGTTAAATTATGATGGCGTCCTCTTGGGTAAAATATTCCGGAGGTAAAATAGTCCCCCATTCGGATCTCCGGGCGGGGACTACTCAGGAGGACGTTGTTATCAGGAGAAAGTAAAGAAGAAAAAGGGATCGGTTGGTAGGACATGTTCTGAGGCATCAAGAGATCACCAATTTAGTACTGGAGGGTAGCGTGGGGGCTAAAAATCGTAGAGGGAGACCAAGAGATGAATACACTAAACAGATTCAGAAGGATGTAGGTTGCAGTAGGTACTGGGAGACGAAGAAGCTTGCACAGGATAGAGTAGCATTGAGAGCTGCATCAAACCAGTCTCTGGACTGAAGACCACAACAACAAACATATCGAGTGTTCGATATAACGACGTTCCCGAAAAGAGAAAAATATTTTAAAACCCACGATTTTTTAATTACTGTGCAGCGATTTTTTTCGCCTTTGTGTATGATGTATGACCATACTCAGTTTTAGTAATAGAAAAAAGAGACCAAGATAGACTGTTATGCATATTGTTTTATTTCTTCAGGAATAGACAACAATTTGTAAGTGTAAAATGAATTACTAACATCGTAAAAAAATTAAATTTATTAAAAAATACGCGTTACCTACATACAAATTTCCAGAAATCATTGGCTTTAAGAGCAATTCGTAGTTTGTGCTAGCTTTGAATTTTTGATCACCTGTGAGTAAATTTCACTGTCTGTCATTCGGTGGCAGAGAAGACATTACCCTCTACCTTCTCACACTTCTCCATGTACGCTCTGATTGTGTCGAGAACCGCTTTGGCCTGCCTGGCTTTCACTGGCTGTGCTTCTTCGACCCACTCCCTCTCTCCCCTTCCTCTTTGTCATTCAAGCCTTCTTTCCGTTTCTCCGCTGAATCAACACTCTCGGCTAGAGTTAGTGATTCCGCTATTGCGATATAATTGCCCACACACACGAAATCTTCGAAACGAATGTGAGCGTTGTTAAAGTGAGTCATCACTTCGGTCCATCCAGACTCGAGGATATTAACAGGGTAAGAACAGTATAAAATAACATCTACAATCAAAATTCCTATAATCCAGTGTCAGAATCAAACTCGGATTTTACATCCTTAAGCACTAAATCTAGCAGCTGCTCATTTTCATCTGTCGTCGAAAATTCACATGTTCAGAATCAACAGACGGTCGTTTGCTTCTTCACGATTCTCCACGCTTCTCCCAGCTTTCTCATAGTATGTAACATGTTGATAGTTGCAAGGCTGTCTTTGGTGTTCTTTATGATTCCTTATCTAAGGGTTGCAATTTCGACGTAGTGTTAGAAGGTAAAAATTGCACTGTCAGGGACTTTAATGGAGGGAGAGCATTGTGCGCACTGCAATTGTCCACAAACAACACGGATTTTCGATTTTCACGACTCATTTCTTATCGAAATCTTTTAAGCAGATGGAAAACACTCTAAAGTCATCCATGCTTCCTTGTTCGCAGTGTTCTCCACAAGGAACGACTTACTAGCACACCGAGCGAGGTGGCGCAGTGGTTAGCACACACACGCCGGCCGCGGTGGTCTCGCGGTTAAGGCGCTCAGTCCGGATCCGCGCGACTGTTACGGTCGCAGGTTCGAATCCTGCCTCGGGCATGGATGTGTGTGATGTCCTTAGGTTAGTTAGGTTTATGTAGTTCTAAGTTCTAGGGGACTGATGACCTCAGATGTTGCGTCCCATAGTGCTCAGAGCCATTTGAACCATTTGGTTAGCACACGGGACTCGTATTCGGGAGGACGACGGTTCAATCCCGTCTCCGGCCATCCTGATTTAGGTTTTCCGTGATTTCCCTAAATCGTTTCAGGCAAATGCCGGGATGGCTCCTTTGAAAGGGCACGGCCGATTTCCTTCCCAATCCTTCCCTAACCCGAGCTTGCGCTCCGTCTCTAATGACCTCGTTGTCGACGGGACGTTAAACACTAACCACCACCACCACTTACTAGCACGCAAGAAGACCCAGGTTCACGTCCCAGCTTCAGCACAAATTTTAATTCATTTCTTCTTCTTCAGTCATTATCGTACTCGGAAAATCATTGCGGGTTCTTAGGTTTTCCAGTCATAAGTAGTTTAAGGTTTTCTGTGCCGGTCGTTGCACCTTTCCAGACACCCCGTCATGTTTTTCCACATGGAATGTATAGTACTGTTTCTGTCAGACAATGTTGCGATTGTCGTCGTCTCTTACTGCATAATTTAATTTCAAATGTTCTTGATTGTGGTGAGCTGAGGCTTCGATCAGAAATATCTCACTTTCCTTACAGAGATCTGTTCGTCAACCAGTCGATCGGTGCTCTCGACATCGCACTGGCTAAGGTCATTAGTTTGTTATTGTTAATGTTTTTACTGTTGTTACTTTTTTTCAGTTCCTTTGGTTAGCCGAAATCGGTCTAGTGCGATCGAAAACAAAACAAAATGACGGTGGATATTCCAGTAATCCTTCCACGTTACTAAGAAATGGAACTCTCAGGGCTGTGGTGATTATGTTTTGCTGACAGCACATGCCTAAACACCTCTCGATTATTCCTCTTCTGTAATATACAATGGTATTAACGTACCTTCTGTGAGCGTGTGTGTGTGTGTGTGTGTGGGGGGGGGGGGGGAGGCTTGGAGTATGGCAGGCTGGGCATGTGCATGTTTCCATAATGTGTGAGAGTTATAATGCGTGTGCTTGTGCAAACTACCCATGAAACTTTTAGCTCCATAAAAAAAGTTGCTTTCTCATGCGAACGTAATTTTCTACGTACGAGACTGAATCTGTTATGATCGTCTACTAACATACGTTTATCAAGTATAACAGCGAATGAGACGTTAACCTATTATAGTACCGTGTTTGTAAATAGAATCCTTCGCTGCTTATTCGTCTTAGTTCTTGTGCACGTTGTCTGTTATCTTTCCATACAGCTTACTCACATTTCTCTCTGAATTTAGAACATCACGCACCGTTTTGCGTTGATGAATGCCTTTTATAGGGCGAGAAATCCTACTAATACGTTTTGATTTTCCTTAAGTGTTCCTTCCTTTATCACTTGCAACGGCATAACAGGTTCTCTGCTGACATTACACTCCAGAAAGGCAAACCGATCGTCATCTGGTAAGTCCTAAATTTTCTGTCCCATTCTTATGCATACTATGCCTGCCAGCAACTTGGATATACAAATGGTTCAAATGGCTCTGAGCACTATGGGACTTAACCTCTGAGGCCATCAGTCCCCTAGAACTTAGAACGGCTTAAACCTAACTAACCTAAGGACATGACACACATCCATGCCCGAGGCAGGATTCGAACCTGCGACCGTAGTGGTCGCGCGGGACCAGACTGTAGCTCCTAGAAGCGCTCGGCCACTTCGGCTGGCCTTGGATATACACTGAAGTGCCAAAGAAACTGGTGTAGGTGTGCGTATTCAAATACAAAAATGGTTCAAAAGGCTCTGAGCACTATGGGACTTAACTTCTGAGGTCATCAGTCCCCTAGAACTTCGAACTACTTAAATCTAACTAACCTAAGGACATCACACACATCCATGCCCGAGGCAGGATTCGAACCTGCGACCGTAGCGGTCGCATGGTTCCAGACTGTAGCACCTAGAACCGATCGGTCGCCCCTCCCAGCTATTCAAGTACAGAGATATATAAACAGGCTGAATATGGCTCTGCGGTCGGCAACCCCTATATAAGACAGCACTTGCCTGGCGCAGTTGTTAGATCGGTTATTGCTTCTACAATGGTAGGTTATCAATATGTATAAGTGAGTTTGAACGTGGTGTTATAGTCGGCGCACGTGCGATGGGACACAGCATCTCCAAAGTGGCGATGAAGTGGGGATTTTCCCTTACGACCATTTCACTAGTGTACCGTGAATATCAGGTTAAACAGCAAATCTCCGACATCGCTGCGGACGGAAAATGATCCTGCAACAATGGGACCAACGACGACTGAAGAGAAGCGTTCAACATGAGGAATGTGTAATCCTTCCCCAAAATGCTGCCGATTTCAATGCTGGGCCATCAACAAAGCGTGCGAACCATTCAACGAAACATCATCGATATGCGCTTTCGGAGCCGAAGGCCCAATCGTGTAGCCTTGACTGCACGACACAAGGCTTTACGCCTCGCCCGGATCCGTTAACACCGACGTTGGATTGTTGATGACAGGAAATATGTTGCCTGGTCGAACGAGACTCGCTTCAAATTGTATCGAGCGGATGGACGTGTACGAATGTTGAGACAACCTCATGAATGGACACTGTATGTCAGCAGCGGAGTGTTCAAGCTGGTGGAGGCTCTGCGAAGGTGTGGGCCATGTGCAGTTGGATTGATACATGACCCCTTCTACGTCTAGATACGACTTTGAGGTGACACTTACGTAATCATCCTGTCTGATCACCTGCATCCGTTCATGTCCATTGTGCATTCCGACGGAGTTGGGCAATTCCAGAAGGACAACGAGACACCCCACACGCCCAGAAGTGCTACAGAGTGGCTCCAGGAACATTCTTCTGAGTTTAACCATTTCCGGTGGCCACCAAACTCCCCTGACATGAACACTATTGAGCATATCAGGGATGCCTTGCAATGCGCTTTTTAGAAGAGATCTCCACCCCCTCGCACACGTGCAGATTTATGGACAGCCCAGCAAAATTCATGGTGTCATTTTTCTCCAGCACTACTTCAGATATCAGTCGAGTCCATGCCACGTCGTGTTGCGGCATTTCTGTGTGGTCTCTGGGGCCCTAAAAGATATTAGGCAGGCGTACTAGTTTCTTTGGCTCATCAATGTATGAGCCGTTAAATTGAATGTGCAATAGTTCTTGCACTTACCTACCACTGGCCCCCCATTCATCATCATCATCATCATCATCATCATTTAAGACTGGGTACGCCTTTCAGCGTTCAGTCTGGTGCATAGTCCCGATTATAAAATTCCTCCATGATTCCCTATTCACTGCTAACATTGGTGCCTCTTCTGATGTTAACCCTATTACTTCAAAATCATTGTTAACCGAATCCAGGTTCCTTCTTCTTGGTCTACCCCGACTCCTCCTACCCTCTACTGCTGAACCCATGAGTCTGCTGGGTAACCTTGCTTCTCCCATGCGTGAAACATGACCCCGCCATCTAAGCCTGTTCGCCCTGACTGCTACATGTATCGAGTTCATTCCCAGTTTTTCTTTGATTTCCTCATTGTGGACATCCTGGTGCCATTATTCCCATCTACTAGTACCTGCGCCGGCCGGAGTGGCCGAGCGGTTCTAGGCGCTACACTATAGAACCGCGCGACCGCTACGGTCGCAGGTTCGAATCCTGCCTCGGGCATGGGTGTGACCACAGATGTTAAGTCCCATAGTGCTCAGAGCCATACTAGTACCTGCAATCATCCTAGCTACTTTCATATCCGTAACCTCAACCTTATTGATAAGGTAACCTGAATCCACCCAGCTTTCGCTCCCATACAACAAAGTTGGCCCAAAGATTGAACGGTGCATAGATAACTTGGTCTTGGTACTGACTTCCTTCTTGCAGAAGAGAGTAGATCGTAGCTGAGCCCTCACTGCATTAGCTTTGCTACACCTCGCTTCCAGTTCTTTCACTATGTTGCCCTCCTGTGAGAATATGCATCCTAAGTACCTGAAACCGTCCACGTGTTCTAATTTTGTTCCTCCTATTTACCACTCAATCCGTTTACATCTCTTTCCCGCTGACATTAATTTCGTTTTGGAGATGCTAATCTTGATACCATAGTCCTTACATTTCTGATCTAGCTCTGAAATATTACTTTGCAAACTTTCAATCGAATCTGCCGTCACAACTAAGTCATCCGCATATGCGAGGCTGCTTATTTTGTGTTCACATATCTTAATCTCATCCAGCCAGTCTATTGTTTTCAACATATGATCCATAAATAATATGAACAACAGTGGAGACAGGTTGCAGCCTTGTCTTACCCCTGAAACTACTCTGAACCATGAACTCAATTTACCGTCAACTCTAACTGCTGCCTGACTGTCTATGTAAAGACCTTTAATTGCTTGCAAAAGTTTGTCTCCTATACCATAATCTCGTAGAGCAGACAATAACTTCCTCCTAGGAACCCGGTCATATGCCTTTTCTAGATCTATAAAGCATAGATACAATTCCCTGTCCCCCCATCCTAATGAGCCTAAAATAAACAACCACAACTACTTGTATTTTGGACGAACTGAGCTTCCTCCGTACATTCCGTGTCCGTTTTGACATGGCATATACTACAACTCGGGACATAAACGTGACGCTGTAGGCGACGAGTATTCGCACAACACATTGTCGGGGACAGAGACAGCTAAAAAAATCTGCTACAGCGAAATCGGCAGTACTATACACTCAAAAGTTATTTGTCCTGCTCCGGCGTATTCACTACTGCCCCGCGTTCATTTTCCCCTAGCAAACTGAGACAGTCTGAATAACAGCGCGACGTTAAATCTCTGTTACCGCTCTGCACGTGGCGATAGTCGTCCGACTACCGCCTGTGAATGTTTTCCGTAACGACTCCTGTGTTGTAGCTGCCAGTGACGGCCGTGAAAACAAATAGCTAGATGACTGCATTGCTCCGATACGGCTTCTTATACTCCAAACAAAAGAGTTGATTCAGCGCCAAATGTTATTTCGTGCCGACTCGTTCTCTGTGCGCATACATCGGCCGAATGGAAACAAACGTAGCAGCGGCCGACGCCGGCCTGCGATTTTTCTCCTTTGTTTAAGCTGTTTCTCTCGGATTCCCTCCCATTTTCCGTTCGCCTCTCTCTCTCTCTATCCCCCCTCTCTCTCTTTGTGTGTGTATGTCTGGGTGTGTGTGCGTGTGTGTGTTTCTGCCTCGAGCGAAACTGTTTCAGACCAGAAAAATTGTGTTGACACTGCGGGAGGTACTCAAAAGTTTTGTTTCGCATTGTGTATACATTTACCTATATTACTGGAATGAAATCCGAGCAAAGCTCGCGGAGTTTTAATGGAACCCAGGTGATTGTTCGGCAGGTATTCGTTTTTTTATCCACCCGAAAATTTAAACCTCTCACACAACGGCTGCTGCTTCTTTCTCCTTGCGACCGGTCAGGAGCCGGCCGCCGGTAGACCAGCTGGCTCCTGACGGAGCGTGGAATTGGGTTACACGGGACAGCACTTGAATTCAATTAGGCTAAGAGTCCGGGGAGTCGGCCATCAATCATACCTGGCGTCGCTCATTCGTGGCGCAGCCATCAGGCACCGCCACGTTACTTCCGCCGGGGCACCTCCCCTAACGCCAGGGGGCGCACGGAACCGTGACGTCACGGGGGCACTCCACAGGGGTGACCTAAAAATGAGAGACCTCCTACCCGATTTTGAATGAAACTTTCACGGGATGGTTCGTGACTGTTGACAGACAGTGGAGGCTACACTAAAAAAATAAACCAAATGTCTCATTACTACACGATATTAATTAAAGGCACAAAGCTTTAGATGTTCTATAGCATTTACAGGGTGTTTCAAAAATGACCGGTGTATTTGAAACGGCAATAAAAACTAAACGAGCAGCGATAGAAATACACCATTTGTTGCAATATGCTTGGGACAACAGTACATTTTCAGGCGGACAAACTTTCGAAATTAAAGTAGTTACAATTTTCAACAACAGATGGCGCTGCAAGTGATGTGAACGATATAGAAGACAACGCAGTCTGTGGGTGCGCCATTCTGTACGTCGTCTTTCTGCTGTAAGCGTGTGCTGTTCACAACGTGCAAGTGTTCTGTGGACAACATGGTTTATTCCGTAGAACAGAGGATTTTTCTGGTGTTGGAATTCCACCACCTAGAACACAGTGTTGTTGCAACAAGTCGAAGTTTTCTACGGAGGTTTAATGTAACCAAAGGACCGAAAAGCGATACAATAAAGGATCTGTTTGAAAAATTTCAACGGACTGGGAACGTGACGGATGAACGTGCTGGAAAGGTAGGGCGACCGCGTACGGCAACCACAGAGGGCAACACGCAGCTAGTGCAGCAGGTGATCCAACAGCGGCCTCGGGTTTCCGTTCGCCGTGTTGCAGCTGTGGTCCAAATGACGCCAACGTCCACGTATCGCCTCATGTGCCAGAGTTTACACCTCTATCCATACAAAATTCAATCGCGGCAACCCCTCAGCGCCGCTACCATTGCTGCACGAGAGACATTCGCTAACGATATAGTGCACAGGATTGATGACGGCGATATGCATGTGGGCAGCATTTGGTTTACTGACGAAGCTTATTTTTACCTGGACGGCTTCGTCAATAAACAGAACTGGCGCATATGGGGAACCGAAAAGCCCCATGTTGCAGTCCCATCATCCCTGCATCCTCAAAAAGTATTGGTCTGGGCCGCCATTTCTTCCAAAGGAATCATTGGCCCATTTTTCAGATCCGAAACGATTACTGCATCTCGCTATCTGGACATTCTTCGTGAATTTGTGGCGGTACAAACTGCCTTAGACGACACTGCGAACACCTCGTGATTTATGCAAGGTGGTGCCCGGCCACATCGCACGGCCAACGTCTTTAATTTCCTGAATGAATATTTCGATGATCGTGTGATTGCTTTGGGCTATCCGAAACATACAGGAGGCGGCGTGGATTGGCCTCCCTATTCGCCAGACATGAACCCCTGTGACTTCTTTCTGTGGGGACACGTGAAAGACCAGGTGTACCGCCAGAATCCAGAAACAATTGAATAGCTGAAGCTGTACATCTCATCTGCATGTGAAGCCATTCCGCCAGACACGTTGTCAAAGGTTTCAGATAATTTCATTCAGAGACTACGCCATATTATTGCTACGCATGGTGGATATGTGGAAAATATCGTACTATAGAGTTTCCCAGACCGCAGCGCCATCTGTTGTTGACAATTGTAACTACTGTAATTTCGAAAGTTTGTCTGCCTGAAAATGTACTGTTGTCCCAAGCATATTGCAACAAACGGTGTATTTCTATCGCTGCTCGTTTAGTTTGTATTGCCGTTTCAAATATACCTGTCATTTTTGAAACACCCTGTATCTACCTAGTTATTCCGTTTTACGCGCTGTTTTCACCCTTTAACTGTGAATTGTCGTCAAATATGACACTTTTCAGACGGAAAAACATTGCAAAAGCTTTCAAAATGATGGAGCACAGCGATCAGACTTCCTTTCCTTTAAGGCTCCATTAAAGCAAATCTAGATTTCGGCTAGGGCGTAGCCATTATCACTGCACTATTTCAGATTTCAATACATGTACTAGTGCGTCAGAACCTTTTGTTCTGGCTTCTGTCACAGCTCATCAGTCTTGAATGAACTGTGACAGAAGCCCGAAAGACACGGGACTGACGTACTAGGACATGTATTAATACGCTGAAATAGTGCATTAATAATGGCTACGCCTTAGCAGAATTCTAGATTTTCTTTAATACAATCTGAAAGGAAAGGACGACTGATTGCTGTGCTCAATCATTTTGAAGGTCATATCACAATCGTTGAGTGCATTCCACATTCCTAATGGAAGGTAACTTGATTGCAAAAGGTTTCATACACGGAGAAAACGATTTATGGACAAATAGCCAACACCGATTCAGAAAATACCATTTTTGCGATACATACCAAGCTCTTCATTCTCAGGAGGTAATGAGTGCTGTCGGTGGTGGATGTCAAACTGATTCCACATTCCTAGATTTCCAAAATGCTTTTCACTCCGTTCCTCACGAGCAACTTCTACTGAAATTGCTTGTCTATGGATTACCGTCTCAGGTGTGCGACTGGATTTGTGCTTTCCTGTCAGGAAGGTCACAGTTCGTAATAACTGACGGAAAGTCATTAAGTAAAACAGAAGTAATAGCTGACGCTAGCCGAGGAAGTGTTATAGGACCTTCGTTGTTGCTGATCTACATAAACGATTAGAAGACAATCTAAGCGGCGGTCTTAGACTGTTTACAAATGATGCTGCCACTTCCGTCACGTAAAATCATCACATTTTCAAAAACAATTGCTAAATGACTTAGACAAGATATCTGTATGATACAAAAAGTGAGCACTGACTCTAAGGCATGAAAAGTGTGAAGTCACCCACATGAGCACTAAAAGCAATGAGCTAAATTTGTTACACGATAATCTCAAATCTAAAGGCTGTAAACTGAACTAAATACTTAGGAATTACAATAACGAAAACTTAAACTGAAATGGTCACTCACATAATGTTGTGAGGAAAACAAACCGAATACTCGCAGAACACTTAGAAAATGTAGCACTTTTACTAAGGAGACTGCATACATTACATTGTTTGCCCTCTTCTGCAGCATTACTGTCCGATGTGGGAACCACATCAGATAGGATTGACGGAGGAAATCGAAATCGTTCAAAGAAGAGCAGTTCGTTTTCTCTTATCGCGAAATACCGGGCAGAGTGCCACGGATATGATACAAACATCGTGGTGGCGGTCATTAAAAACAAGGCGTTTTTTGTTGCGGCAGGAATTTCTCATGAAATTTCGATCAGGAAATTTCTCCTCAGAATGTGAAAACATTTTGGTACCGCCCAGCTACATGCGGAAGAAGGATTATCATAATAAAATACGAGGGATCAGAGCTTAATGGCGCTTCTATGAACGCTCTGCCCGGCACTTAATTGTGAATTGCAGAGTAATCGTACAAATGTAGACGCAGATATATATGTGCGAAAGAGGGTATCAGTGAACTTGTAAGTAGGCTCTTCAGGTTTTTATGTTGGTGACGCCACGTAGCGCTCTGATTGTGCTGTGTGCAGTCTGTCGCTAGTTGGCATTGTTGCAGCATTCGCTATTGTAGTGTTGGGCAGTTGGATGTGAACAGCGCGTAGCGTTGTGCACTTGCAGGTGAGCCGCCAGCAGTGGTGGATGTGAGGAGAGAGATCGCAGAATTTTGAGAGTGGATGATCTGGACGTGTATCCATTAGAAAGGGTAAATTTGTAATACTGGATATCTTGAACTGATATATATATATATATATATATATATATATATATATATATATATATATATATATATATGACTTTTGAACACTATTAAGGTAAATACATTGTTTGTTCTCCATCAAAATCTTACATTTGCTAACCATACCTATCAGTAGCTAGTGCCTTCAGTAGTTAGAACCTTTTATTCAGCCGGCAGTGTTGGCGCTCACTGTATTGCAGTAGTCCGAGTAACGAAGATTTTTGTGAGGTAAGTGATTCATGAAAGGTATAGGTCATTGTTAATCAGTGACATTCTTTTGTGGGGATTATTGAAAGTCATACTGCGTTCTGCTAAAAATATTGTGTCAGTTTAGTGATGATCAGAATGAGTAAAGAGAAAATGTCTGAGTATGTTCAGTTTTGCTCAGCGGTTTGAAAATCAAATAACGTAGAGGTTTACCAGTGCAGTAATACATAATTTTTCTAAGGGGAAGTTTCAAATTTTGGCAGTGTATGCACCGCGTAACAACAGCTTTACGATTATCTCACATGCATCCCGTCTTAGGACCGTGTTTACTGGAACGTCTTTCCTTCTACAAAGGGTGATCAAAAAGCTTCCGTTCGATTGCTGTACACTCCAAATTCGGTATGCCAATCAGTCAACATCGCCGTGAGCATTGAGGCAATCATCCCACCAACGCACCAGATTGAAGATACACATTTGGGAAAACACCCTTTCCTGCTGTGTGAAGACATCTCTAGCTCTCTGCTGCACATATCATCCCAGCAAGAATCGTTGACCTTTCAAAGCCTATGTCAAAGGACCGAAGGCGGGATAATCGCGTGGGGACAGATCAGGACTGTAGGGCGGGTGCTCAAATGTCTCCCACTTGAGTAGGCGTAAATTCTGCGTAACGACATTTGGGATATGAGGACGTGCGTTATCATGAAGCAGCAGTACCTATTATCCCGGACGTTTCACTTTATTCCTCATTCTCCGACGGATGCCTACAGGTGTTTACCCTGCGGCAGGCAGGAAAAGAATAATAGCACGTTGGTCCTGTTTTGACGTATTTGGTAATAAAATGGCCATAGTTCACGTTTCCGTATTTACGGTACCCACATCAAGAAGATATTAACACCACACTTATCCCTTGTCTACATCTAAGTGCTTCTACACCCGCATCAGGGTGACGAGACGTTGTATCTGCATTTCAGCAACGCGCTGAAAGGGAAATTGTAAATTCAAAATTTGTAACGATGTTTTCCTTGCCTACTGTAAGATACAAATACGAGCAATACGTGGACATATCTGATAACGATCATTATCATTTTATAAATGATAAAATGATAATTTCGAAGTTTTAAGTCCTTAACTCGTACTCTAATCAGCTAAATGAGTATATTTTGTTGTCGTATCATTAGTACGTCCTTCTGGTCAGCTGTATCGGATGACGTAAGTGCTCTTGTCATTTTTTCCAACAATTCTTTGATGTCGAACTAGTATTACAAGTTACTCAAATATAATAGAGTATCACAACCCCAATGTTCTGATTAAATATTTTTAACTTGTAAACATAGTTTCGTACAGGATCCTACTTCTCTGCATCTCTGTACCAGGCGTTGCAACATTCTTTTGCTACAGATCTGTAAATATTTCATACTCATATATTTTCTTAATTGTGTTTCCAATCAAGAGGGAAATTATGGGACAGAAATCTGCTTTCCTGTAAAATCTACCTATGATGATCGTAAGACGACCTATGTTTGTGAGAGATTTCACTTGGTCATGTTTTCTGCGATAGTCTTCCTCTCAACTACAACAGTGTACTTAACTTTTACAGAAATTAGCTAGCTTTATTTTTCTTCAATAATGTGGTATGGAGCACTGACTATTAGGAGAGTGCATTTATAATTTCAGACAGGTCGTTTCTCCAAAAACGCATAGTGATTTTTAATAATCATCTCGTTATTTCTTTGTAAGGAAATGGTGAATCCTTCACTTTTGCGTTCTAAACAAGGCATTTTTGCTATGGAATCAAGTCACTGGCAGCTATTTATTTGCAGACTTCTCATTCCTATTCCTCTAGGGGAAAGTATGTAGTAGTCTTCCTACAGTGTGCAGAAACAGGGGCTGCGACAAAGGCCGTACAGATTCGTGGTAGGGTCGGATTTACCCTACTCCCAGAACTTGAATAGTTCCGAGATTTGCCGCCAGTAAACCATTAACATGGGATGTCACCTGACGGTCTCTGCCGTACACAGATACTGTATTTATTTACCGGAAGCCATGAATGGAGCATTCACCATATTAAATGTACCACTATGACAACAGGTCATGAGAAATGTTAGTCTTACACTAACGGAGTAAACGTATTAAAACAATTTAGCCATTCCTTCAGTAACAATATTGTCACTGAATAGAAGTCGACAGTATTACGGCCGAAACACTGAATTAAGTTCCTGCATTTTTTCGCTCAGCAAAATGGTACTATGACTTCTCCTTTCTGTAGTAGCACATTCATCAAAGTTACACGTACGGAAATAAATGACTGAGTGTTGTAAATCATCTAAAACGCTCAATAGAATGAAGGAAATTGGACGTTACAGAATATCTATCCGATCCTACGTAGCGTATGTGAAAGGACTTGCAAAAAATGGTTCAAATGGCTCTGAGCACTATGAGACTTAACATCTTAGGTCATCAGTCCCCTAAAACTTAGAACTACTTAAACCTAACTAACCTAAGGACATCACACAACACCCAGCCATCACGAGGCAGAGAAAATCCCTGACCCCGCCGGGAATCGAACCCGGGAACCCGGGCGTGGGAAGCGAGAACGCTACCGCACGACGACGAGATGCGGGCAAAAGGACTTGCAACTCTACCAGTAGACGTGTATCTTAAATCGCAAGAGGAACGTAATTTGAGAAATGTGATATCCTTGCGGTTTTATAGAACAGTCCTCGAACCGACGCACACAACTGAAGTTCTGGATCACTGACGTCACCGTGAACACAGTTCATTTTCGCGTCCGTTGACCTTCCCGAAGACTAAAATATTTTATTTTGAATGAAAACAGTCTACGTTGCAACATTGTTTTCATTAATATCTATTATGCGTTTCGCTCCCGTAAGGCATCATTAGTTTATATAAAAAATATAGTAGGATAAGCTTCATCCGTCTTTTGGCGCTGAAGGGCATTTAGTAAAAATAAGAAGCTTCTGGTATATATACGGTCGTTAAATATCTTATCAGATAAGTGAAATACGTGTACTGAAACAGGCTCAGCATGGTGTACACAGCCCAAAACCACATATATGTATCACACTGAACTCGCATTCGGGAGTACGTCGGTTCAATCCCGCGTTCGGTCATCTTGATTTAGGTTTTCCGTGATTTCCCTAAATCGCTCCAGGCAATTGCCGGGACGGTTCCTTTGAAAGAGCACGACCGACTTCCTTCCCCGTCCTTCCCTAATGCCATGAGGCCGATGACCTTACTGTCTAGCCTCCTCCCCAAAAGCAACCCAACCCCAACCCCACACATACAACATGTGGATGTAGAACAGGAAACGATCGGCTAAGCAGGTCTGGAACACGTTGCCACACTGCAGACTATCAACGAAGGTACAAGCATACAAAATTTCTTCATAGGTATTTGAGTGGATCGAAGACTCGCAAGTAACACAACACAGTATGTTGCTCTTGACGGCGAGAGTTCATCGGAGATAACGGTATCGTCAGGTGTTCGCCAGGAAGTGTGATAGGACCGCTGTTGTTGTCTGTATCATCGATGACTTGGCCGACAGGGCGAGCAGCAGCCTGAGGTTGTTTACTGATAATGCTGCAGTGTACGGGAAGGTGTCGGCGCTGAGTGAATGTAACAGTATACAAGACAACTTATATAAAATTTCTTGTTTCTGCGATGAATCTCAGCTAGCTATAAATGTCGTAAAAAAGTAAGTATGTTGACGAGTAGGTAAAACAAAATCATAATGTACGATTGAATTTCTCATATTGAGAAATTAGAAGGAGAGAACTGTTTTACTTGGCAAAAACTCTCTAAATCCGAGATCCTATAAGTATTCCTTTATTTACAAAAACCGGTTTCGACAGCCTTTGTTGTCATCTTTAGGTCTGTAACATAATGCATATATACAGAATACATGTCATAACATGAGTTATGAAATTGTATTTGAAATAAAGGTTTTATTTAATCATTACAATAAACAGAAAAGGGACTGTATATTTACATACCTTCAAAGATTATGAAAATGGACATCACGCCAAGACAACTTGGCGTGAAGTCCAATCAAAATGGATACATTTTAGGAAATAAATTTTTGACGGTATGTAAATGTACAGTTCAATTTCCGTTTCTTGCAATGTCTAAAGAGTTTATTTTAAATATTACTCCATAACATACGATACGAAATGTATTCCATGTAAGTGCACTATGCTGCAGACCTGAAAATGACAGCAAAGTCTGTCTAAACCGGTTGTTTATAAATAAAGAAATATTTCTGAGATCTTGGCTTTAGAAAGTTTTTGCCATAAGTTGTAATACAGCATTAGTAGTGTACTGGCTGACACAGTAACGTCTATTAAATATCTAGGCGTAATGTTGCAAAGCGAAATGAAATTGAATGAGCATGTAAGCATTCTAGCATGGGAGGTGAATGGTCGAATCCGGTTTATTGAGAAAAATTTTTAAAAAAATGTGGTTCATCATTAAGGAAAACAGCATGTAGGAGGTTAGTGCGACCCATTATTGAGTACTGTTGGAGTGTTTGGGATCCATGTAAGGTCGGTTAAAGGAAGAAAGCTGGCCGGTGTGGCCGGGCGGTTCTAGGCGCTACAGTCTGGAACCGCGCGAACGCTACGGTCGCAGGTTCGAATCCTGCCTCGGGCATGGATGTGTGTGATGTCCTTAGGTTAGTTAGGTTTAATTAGTTCTAAGTTCTAGGGGACTGATAACCTCAGAAGTTAAGTCCCATAGCGCTCAGAGCCATTTGAACCAAAGGAAGAAATCGAAGCAGTTCAGAGTCGGGCTGCTTGATTTATTACGTTAAGTTTGAATAACTTGTGAACCGTGATGAAGTGTCACGGTTGGTTCTCTGCGTTTCCTCCTTGTCTGTAGCGCGTTCCTTTTGAACCTCCCGCTTTGCGCTCTGCTGTTTTCTTCCCTAGCCAGAGGGCGCTGTGGAGTTGCTCCGGCTAGCTGCCTGCCGTGTTTGCGAGAGAGTGTCAGTAGGTAGGAGGAACTCTGATTGTGGACGTCTGGGAGCGTACTGGGGGCCACGCCGTGCTGTTGATGGTTTGGCGTGACTCGTGTCAGTTTTGATGCATCGTTAAAGCCTGTTACCATCCAATGTTACTCTCTTGGTCGAAGGTGGATCCAAGGGGATGAGGCCTGGATATCCACTGAAACTCCTATCCTACGGATGTCACAGGGCTTAAAGTAAGACGTTTTGACCATTATTTGCGTAATCTGCAAGCAACTGGTGATTCCAGCGTCTGCAATAATTCGGCGACGATGGTTTCGTCGGTGTGTAAATGACTGAACAAGGAGCAGTTTATTTAAGGCTCATGTTCTGCGTGTGCTGCTTGCAAGTGTAAACTTGACTCTCACCTCTTGTCTGTTGATTTTAAGCGCATCGTCAAACACTGAATCCAAAGTAGTGACTTTCAATTAATTAGCTGGATTCTTTCTTTCCTCGTCACGACTCATGTTAAATGGCAAAGTAAAGTTGTAGACCTTAACTTGCTACCTTATTTGCGTGGCATCAATAACAGAGCCTAACCTGTTAACTAATTAACGCTTGTGGTAAACAAAGGTATTTAGCTGTGTTGTTTTAAAATATTATCTTAAATGTGTCAATGATTTATGTTGCGCTAGTTGATTATGGTGTATGAACGGAAGTGTTGGAACGTCTGTCGTGTAAGGGAATCTTGCAAGTATTGATTGTTTTGGAAACTTTAATTGAGAGAGAAACTAGTGTGCTTTAGAACTGCCTTGGTTAAAGGCTATATTCTGACACTGGCATTTGTACTGCCAGCTGTAATAACATCCTGTTGTTTCATGGTGGTTTTGTTCTGAAACTGTGTGTTTGCGCTAAACATACTTTGGGCTGGGCGTTTTGCCCCTCAAAATTATACCTGGGTTTGAGCTGAGTGTTCAGTCTATTGACTGCCCATCGTACGCCACATCGGTAACGGTCAACCTGTCATCATTTGATTTCAGTGCTGGAGTTAGCTGTAAATTAGCACTGGTTCCATTACCTTCTGACTACGGTTCTTGCTCGACGCTTGCCTTTAAATACGCCGCTAACCTGGTTAGCGTACGTTGTGGCTAGCTTAAATTAATCACTGCTCAATAGCACAACACAGTTTGTTGGCCGTCAGGAGCCGTATATGTGTTATTTATTCCTTTATTCTAGTCAATCTATAAGCATGCTATTTTTAATTTGTTGCTCTAGGTAGCCATTAAATTGCCATTTTAGGGTGTTTAGATGGAGTGCGGCTCTTTTGAGTATAGATTTTTTAGTTTCCAATTTAGTGTTTTTCCATCAGTTTGATGCAACTCTCCATGCTGTTACTACACGAATGTGTAATAAAAAATAGGGGTTCCTATTTAAAAAAACGCAGTTCATATCCGTTTGACCTATGGCAGCGCCATCTAGCGGGCCAACCATAGCGCCATCTGGTTTCTGCCTTCAAGCTAGGCAAGTTTCGTTCTTTGTAGTTTTTTCGTTTGACGCTTATTTCGTGATATATTTGGCCCGGTTACGATCAGTGGACCACCCTCGAATCTAAATGTTTTTTTTTTTTTATTACCATTGAGCTGTACTTAATGTCATATTGTAAAGAAAGGAACTTCTTGGAAGTAGACCGTCACTGCAAGGTGTTGTGGACCGTGCACTTTCCTGTTATTCACCTTGATGCCCTAGTCAATGTGTAAACTTGCTAATTACTTTCCCTTTAAACGGAGTGTGCCTGTCGTTATAAGTGATTGTTTCATAACCAGTCTTTAACTCGCCTACGCACATATTTATATAAATGGGAAAACTTAAATTGTGTTCGCCTGTTAAACTTTAACCAAAGTGCAGAATACTGAATGAGGTGTTTATTACTGTTCTAGTGCTATTTTCCGTCAAATGTAACACGCGACACTTTCTTGGTCTGTTATCAAGTGTTACAATAAACGCAAATTGCAGTGAAGTGATGCGCTATTTCAGTTGTTCCCGTGATTTCCTATCTCCGCATATAATATTTAATTGTTTCACATAAGACTGATTAAGCCTTTGTTGAAATATTGGAGGAAGGTGCGCATGTCTCAACTTGCAGGTATTACGCTTTTGCTGCGGTAACTCAAATGGGAGTTACTGGAATGAAGACGACGTTCGTTTCGAGGAGCGCTATTGAGAAAATTTATAGAACTGGCATTTGAAGCCGACTGCAGAACGATTCTACTGCTACCAAGGCACGTTTCGCGTGAGGACCACAAAGATAAGGTAAGAGAGAGAGGGGTTCGTACGGGGGCATATGGACAGTCGTTTTCCCCTCGCTCTGTTTCCGAGTGGTACAGCGAGGGAAATGACTAGCAGCTGCACAGGGTACCCTGCGCCAGGCACCACAACGTGGCTTGCGGAATATGCATGTAGATCCAGATGTACACATCAAAGGAACTGACTATCTCATGTGTAGGTATCACGTCAGTTCCACATACAATGGTATAGTGAAACCCAGCTCCCTGTTCATCCACGAGATACAGCTGGCAATAGGCAAAGGTTTGATTCCGTGTTTCTTGACTACGGGACTCTGTACGACACAACTGCTAAATGTAACTAACTGACTAATGAAAATAAGAGCGTACTGAACATCAAATCATTCTGGATTGAAAAGTTCCTAGCAAACAGAATACATCATATCGTTCTGGTAGTAACGAAAGAGTGTGGTATAGGACTGTTACTGTTAACGATATACAAGAGTGAGGTAGCGAATAATTTCTAAGGTTCCGCGAGCCTTTTCGCAGATGTTTTTGTATACGCAGCAGACGCAACACTGGTAGATCTACTGATGATCGACGCTTATATTACTCCCAAATAGGTGGAGAGTCACTCTACTCTTTTTTTGCTTGATTGCCGAACAGTTACAGAAAAAGTCACGTGCAGTCGATATCTAGCAGTATGAGTAGAGACAGATTGAAAGTGGAATGACCACACGAAAATAATCAATAGCAAGGACATATGCCAGTCTGAGATTCACTGACAAATTCCCAGCAATGGTTGTCCACCAATGGAGCAGATGTCTTACAAAACCCTTGTAAAGCAGTTAGGAAGAAGAGCAGCACGTTTTGTCACGGGTTGGTTTGGTAAGGGTGTAACCAGTACGCAGATATCCAGCTCCAGAAGCAAACATTACGAGAATGGTCTTGTTCATTACCCTGTGTTTACTGTTGGAATTCAGATAACGTTTGTTCCTTGAAGAATTATTCAACATACTGGTTCGTCCTACATACATCTCACGAAATGACCATAATTAAATTCGTGATACACGTTCTAGTACAGAGGGTTACTGGCCTTAGTTCTGTCAGCGCACCATTCACGTCTGGAACAGCAAAGGAGAGAAACAGCAGTATTAGCTGAAGGACCCTACGCCACACACGGTAGCCTGACTTGCAGAGAAAAATTTGAGGTAGTTGTGGCAACAAGAATACTGAGTTACGAAGGATAGGAAAACAATGTTTAGTTTCCTTAAATCGTTGTTATTGGACTGATTTTTAAGAAAACTGCGAATGTTTTGACCTTAAAAGTTCAAATAAAACGGCGAGTTTCCAGACTTTATACTCTCATCTTTAGGTGGAAAACCGCGATGCCTCTAATAAAATGGTTCAAATGGCTCTGAGCACTATGGGACTTAACATCTGAGGTCATCAGTCTCCTAGAACTTTGAACTACTTAAACCCAACTAACCTAAGGACATCACACACATTCATGCCCGAGGCAGGATTCGAACCTGCTGCCGTAGCGGCCGCGCGGTTCCAAACTGAAGCGCCTAGAACTACTCGGCCACGTCGGCCGGCGATGTCTGTGATACTCAATGTAAACTAGCTATGAATGATCTCTGAGCCAAAGTACCATATCTTTACATCGCTACAATCTTTGATGTATTTATATCAGTGGTTTGTGTTTCTGTGTGAAAAATCAAATAAAAATGTTCGTTTACGACGAACTGCAGGGTTCTATATACTGAAACAGACTGTACGTAACCGGATGATGCATCCAGCTGGTACACGCGTAACAAGATATCGCTGTCTTACACCTGAAGATGAGGGTATAAACTCTCAGGACGCGTCGTAGGAGAAAATAAAAAGTGAATGTCACAGATAAATTGGTTCATATGAATTTTTAATGTTTAGTAAACCGTACAGGGTGTTTCACAATTATAATTATAGCCTTTTACGGGTTGCAGAAGGTAGGCCTACTTGGTAAATAAGGTTTTCACGAGGAACCCATCACTGGATAAGTTCAGTTAGATGATTACAGAATTAGTCTGAAGATCGGATCTCTTCCAAATCTCCCGCGTCACGTGCGATTCGTAATGCTATACCTGCATAACGCCATGTTTCGAGATCGTTTTCCAGATAGCCTCAATCCATTACACATCATTTTCGTCCTAGTACAACGACGACTGTGAGAAAAAGATACGGTCGCAACTTGGAGGGTTGGCTGCGGTGTTCCACGAGCGCACTACTGCTTGCGGATCCTGTGTTTGAAAGCATGCGTCCCAGAGACACGTTGTGCAACGAAAAGCGGCTCCTTTAGACCACAAAGGTCAGAGCTCATGGCCTCCGCTAAGTGTGTTCTGTGAAGCAGGAAATTTGAAAATGATCCGATCTAGTCTGCTGAGTCCCCTCTTCAACCCATAGAACCCTCTAATAGGAACTGCGAAACACTGTATAAAGAGGAGGTGGTATTGTGAGGGACCAGTAAATTTCGTTCACAGTTACTTTATGTTACCTCTTTTTCTTGTAACAAGGTATGGTTTTTCCATCCCCGCCCACAGGACCATATTTTGTTATGCGAATTTTCTCTTTTATTTCATGAAAATACGTGATTGGCGCCGGACAGCGTTATACAAAAGAAAGATAAATCATATATAGTGGCTAAAATCCTGCCAAGTTTATCTGCAACATCATGGAAAGAACGTAAACTTCTCATAGCCCCATTACACGACCACGTTCAATATCAGTGAGCGCATTCCTCCTCTTAAGGGCATTCTTGACTAACATCAACGTCTTTTCTTTCTTTATTGTACTTCAATTCCCCATCCTGAGCGGGTTGGCAGCAGCATATGATCTGCTCTTCAGCCAAAAGACATTAATTATACAATTAATTATACAATTAAATTTATAAAGGAGACAATATGGTGTACATAAGTATAAAAAGGGGGAACATAATGGAAGAGAACAGACAAAAATGGGCGACTGTAAAATGGAGATAAAAACCTTAAAATAGTATTGCGCACAAAGAAACCACACACTGGGGTAGTTAAGAGAACACAAGGCGATGTATGGCTGCAGCATAAAAGTGGCGATGGACGGCGTACCACATAACGATCATTGACAGTAACACTATGTACAAGTCCAGCACACAATTAAAATCACAGCTCTGGACGCACAGGAGAGCAGCACCAAACAACACTGACGTAGCACAGTGATGACGATCAGCAAACACAGGATCTGTCAGGGGCATGGAGATGAGGGAGAAGGGAAGAAGGGTAGAAGGGAGGGAGGCGTGGCGAGGGGGTGAGACGGGCGGGGGCGCGCCCAAGAGGGCTGGGGAGGGAAGGACATGGGAGGGGCACAGTTGAGGAGGGGGTGCAGAGACTCTGGGAGGGGGGGGCAAGGAGAAGGAGAGGAGGGGAAAAGGGGGGCCCTGGGGAGGGGAGCGAACAAGGCCAGGCTACAGTTGATGGGAAGGGTAGATGTCACGGCGAAGATCAACATCCGGGAGGGGAAGGTGCTGGAAATTGCCCTGATGAAGGAGATGAAGGGTGTGGAGGTGGATAGAGGGAGGGATACAGCGATAAACATCAACGCAATACGTCCAGTCTCTAGTTTAACTAACGCTCATGACCGTTACAGCGTGCGTTTAGGGCAAACGTGATTTGCACCCTCATAGAGGCACTATTAGCCCCATTCTATGAGACTTGTGCGAAATCTATATAGAAGTCATCTTTAAGACCTAGAAACCTGCCTACCATTTTCTTCTTGGGTAGTGTACATTTTGGTGGTGCCTCGTGTTAGCATGGACTGCAACTGTGACAGTAATCTTGGAGGACAGATTGTAGACGTTGGCCGACGGATGGCAGTGCGTGACTTGCAATGCGAAGCAGCGATTTAAATAATAAAACGTTAACAGGAATAAAACACAAATCAACTGTATTGTGATAAAAGAGAATTCGGTAAAAAGAGAAGAGAAGATCTTACACAAAACAAAAGAAACTAGGAGGCTTTTCTGCTTGTTAATGTAGTAAGAATACTTTGATGTTTAGCGAAAAAGAAAAGAAAAAGATTTGATTTTGTCATAGCTCTCTCATTTAATGTAGCGTCGGAGGTAATGTTACGCAATTACATTAATTCTGTTTCGTTAGAGACAAAGGTAACAGGTGTAACTGAACATTTTTTTTTCAGTCAAAGTTCTTCCAGCTACATAATGCTTGTTATTTGTCTGAGTGTAAAAGATAGTAAGCTCAGTAGAAATTATGCTTCTGAAATAAACTTTCTGTAATGTTCTTGCAGACATAATTTGAATAGGGATGAAAACTTAAGTTACGTAACTGGAAGCTGTATCGTGGCAGTGCACAGTCTTTCACCTGCATTACCTTTGCTCTACTACATTGGTGGTAAAGCGAATTTGCGATTTCAGAAAGAAAAAAAAAGAGAATTTTACTCCAAAACTTTTCTCATCGTGTAGCTAGATAAAACCACTCACGAAAAAAGAAATAAAAAACGGAACATAAAATTTAATATTCATTTTTACTGTATTACAACAAACATGACACCCTAGCCTGGAGCCAAAGATCAGACCTAAAACTGCAGACTACCGACTTCCAGTAAAAATACATTAGATGAAAAGTTTTATTATTGCTAAGACTGGGAATCGCAGTGTCATATCATAAGGAAGACCTGAAACACTTAGCTCTGTTCTGGAGCATGCAGAAGAACTCTAGCTGTAGCTTCGAAGAATAGTGGACCAAGCACTTTGTACATGCGTACCAATTAGAACAGATCACAATGGGAGCGATTCTCCATGATGCACAGTGACTGTAAAAAAACTTCCAAATCAACAGCAACTGCTGTGTAGTTGCTATAAAACAAAGCATAGGGATACGTAATTCTCAACGAAACACCTTCCGCTGTCAAAATGAAGCACTGAAAGAATATCGTAGTAAACCCGTCTTACAAAACACAAAGAACTCATATCTAAGAGGTACCAAAGTTGGTGTCCGTATATTCATGGATGCTATATGTGCTGAAAGTGCCTTAGCAAAGCTTATACAGAACTCCTTAATTCATTCTTTGCCATTAAAACGGAAGATTCTTGAATACTGCCCCAGTTTATCCGCGCAATTCTATGGATGTGATTGAAACACATTTATCTCTGCGGCTTTGAGAAATAGTAGAAATCGGTGTATCTGGACGGGGATACAGAGTTTGACGGAGTCCGTACATGAATCAGTAGAAATTGTCGTCTGGGTTAGTTCCACATTTAACCATAATATAGCGTAAATCTCTCGAATAAAACACTTTTCCAAGCAATTGGAACAAGCCACACGTTTCTGAAGGAAGGGTAGCATTTCCGCTGATGCATATCCTACAGAATGTTAGAAGTTGTTAGAGCTACAGCACAACGAGGCATCTCGAAAGGAAAGACATCTTTCATGTGTATCAAAATTGATACCTAAAACGTCGATGATAGTGTGTCCAGCTCACACTCTTGTCATATGGTAACATGGAAGACATGGATCAAGTTAGTCAAGTAAATTCCATGTTTCTAGACTTTCTAAAAGAATTTTAACCAGCACCAAACCAAAGCTAATAACGGAAGTACGATCATATTAGGTATGTAACGAAATTTGTGAAATATTTAAATATTTCTGTGTGCTAAGATCGCAGCAAGTTATCCTTTATGAGGGTCATTGACAGAATACAAGCAACTTAAACCTTGCCCTAGGGAAATGGGATGTGATGTTTGCTATTTCTGCTTAATGGTAACTACCTTCCAGACAAAACTAAAAGTAATCATTGGCAGATGTACAAGTAACTTCAGCCATGCCATAGCGAAATGGGATGGAATCGTAGGTATTCGTGCTGAACGTTAATTACCTCGCAGACAGAATTAAAACTAACCTCAGACCTTTTTGCAAATGATATAGGTGATTTAAAAAGCTTCCAAAATATCCAGTCAGTTCTTTACAACATTTCTAATAGTTTGAAAGAAGGGGAATTTACTTCAGATGTTCAGAAATATAAAGCTGTTCATTCACGAAATGCAAAACTGCATTGTGCTACGGTTGCAACATCAACGAGACACAACTGGAATGAAATTGGAAAGAAATTAAAATTATATATTAATACCTTCAGCTGCTGACGGACGTTGATATATATCAACGGGGACAGTATATAGACACAACTGGGGTCAGTCGACCTATACAAATATCTATCACAGGTAAATCAGGAGGCAGACGCTGGTAGGACACTACACGAAGGAAAAAGATCGTGCAGCACATTATGAAATATCGCTCAACTACGTGGGGTCCATATCAAACAGGAATAGCAGTGGATATTGAACGTCTTCAAAGAAGGGCAGACCAGTTGACCACAGGTTTGACTCATGGCTGAGCGTTTTGGAAATGCTGAAAACCATAAACTGACTAACACCTGAAGATAGACCTCAACTAACCCGGAGAAAGGAGGCTTGCTGAGTTTCAGAAACCAGTATCCAGTGAAGAATATTAATAAACACTAGCCCTACGTATGTGTCCTTTTGGCACAGCAAAATTAAACCAATTACAGTATGCACAGAGGCATAAAAGTAGTCTTTGTCACGTGCTGTGATGCTCTTTACGATATACAGAATATGTATCAAGACAGGTATGTAAATTTATAGGTACAATACAAATCTGCTGCATCTCCGCCTACCTATCCAGCTATTTTTCCTTGCTGACAGTATCGCGTGCCAGGAACATAAGCGTCAGTAATTCGTCGTTTGAGGTAAACCTTACGCGAGGGTCACTGCTAGTACGTGACCTGGTGCAGGGTCTTCCGTATGTAAAAGTCCACAATTCTAATACTCTTGCTTCTAACGGATGTAGCTAATATTGGCATAAGTTCTTTCCGGAAAAATTATAGAGGTAGAGCATATTTAGAGTACGTTCCCTTCTTCCTTAGAAGCACTCCATATTTTATGAGGCAAAAAAGGTAAAACTCAATTACTGGCAGATAATTAGCAGCCTTTTTTCTGCACTGTGTACACGGTTTCAAGACACTGCAGTGAAACTCTAGGTTTATCACTGTGTAAACAGCAGCTACGACTGGCTTCAGTTGATATTACTCATGACGACACACTTTCTCTCTTTTATATTTTCATTGTTTATTTTTGTCCCAAGCCCGATTTGTTGCAGCTCTTCGTGCAAACACATCCCGTCCAAATTTTGGCGTAACTACTCTAATTTACATCAGTGTTAACCTGATCACAGTATTCACTCATGGTTTACTCAATGACCGTTACACTCCACTGCTTTTCTCCTCAACTTCCTTCCATTATAGTAATAATTATTTCTTGATTTGTCATATCAACGCTTCCCTCGTTTTGGTAAAGTTGTGCCAAAAATCTGTTTCCTTTCTGATGCAATGCAGCATCTCTTAATCAGTTTAACGATCCCCTCAGCGTATATTCAGCATACTTCTGAAACTCCTAGCTTCCAAAGCTTCTATTCTCAACCTATATGTTGAATACTTACTCTCTATGGGAAGAATAGTACATATAGTAACATTCATGGTCTCAGAACAACACACTTTTATCAGGGGAAATAATTTCAAATTTTATTTTTTACACTCCTGTTTGTAAAAAGTGAACACTCAGAAGCAATAGTCTCCAACAGGCCAGATCAGCAGAACCACAATAAGTAATTCATATGGCAGAGAGGTTGCACACAAGTAAGCCCAACAGTGCCCTCTTGTATGTAAGGACAGGTCAGTATTATACAAAGCTTAGCCTGTTCGCGTCGTCGTACGAATTGTAAATGAGTAATCAAGTGCTTCTATGCGTCGCTGACATCACAGGGTGAAATATTGACACGAGAGTGCGTTCAATGGGACATAATGATTGGTGTCCGGGAGCCGGATCTGTCGCTCCACAACGTGGCCGCTTGTACAGGCCACGCTGCTTCAACAGTGAAACGTATATTGGAATTAGTGGACCGAAGAGGGCCGTCCATAACTCCGATAGGGTACTGGACGACAGAATGTGACCGCTATATTGTCCGCTTGGCTGTAATGGACAGAACATCATCATCCAAAGCGTTGGCGCGACGTTGGAGCACTATGATGGCTGTGACATGTATGCGTCTACGATTCGACTCCGTATTCTGCAGCTGGACTGGTGGGATGCACACCATTGCGTCGGCTTCCATTGACCAGAACTCACCAGCACTGCAGATTGCAAGGCAAGTGGACGCCCGCATTGGCATGCTGAGTGGTAAAACTTAGTGTTTTCGGGCGAATCTCACTTCAACTTGTCACACAGTGACGGCCATACCCGCGTTCGACGCCGCCGTTGAGAACGCAGTCCGGAGACTATATTGTTCAGCGATATAGGGGACAAACGCCAAGTGTGATGGTTTGGGGCGCCATGGCCTGTACCATGCGATCTCACCTCCATCGTCTTGAAGGCGGTCTCAACAGTTGCCGCAACGGCAGGGAAATTTTACAGCCGGATGCTCTCCCCCTCCTGCAGACAGTTCCGCTTGTCATATTTCAGCAGGACAACGCCTGGCCGCATGTGGCGAGGAATGTGCAAGCCTTGTTCGAAGAACGACGGGGACCACAGCTTTCCCGGCCTGCCCATTAGCTTGTTATATCCCCCATCTGTGGAATATGGTTGGTTGGCAATTTGTTCGTTCAGGTCCCCCTGCAGTCGCAGATGATTTTTTGTGGACGCACCTGCAAAATGTGTGGCAGAGTATTCCCAGGCAACATATTCAGGCGCTCTTTGATTCCATGCCACGATGTCTATTGGCACTGACTGCAGCGTATGCTGGCTCTACTCCGTACTGAATTTCCTCAGTCACGGTGCATGTAGGACTCTCTAATGCTAAAGATTTGTGTAGTGTCATGTCCCTAATTGGTGGAATAAATTTCATGGTAATCACATGTTTCGGTTTTGGTGTTTCACTTTCTCCAAACAGTAGTATATGTCACTGCGTAATGTGGGCTTGATCAGCGATTTGTTGTTGTTGTGGTCTTCAGTCCTGAGACTGGTTTGATGCAGCTCTCCATGCTAGTCTATCCTGTGCAAGCTTATTCATCTCCCAGTACTTACTGCAACCTACACCCTTCTGAATCTGCTTAGTGTATTCATCTCCTGGTCTCCGTCTACGATTTTTACCCTCCACGCTGCCCTCCAATACTAAATTGGTGATCCCTTGCTGTTAACAGGTCATATTATTTTGAAACAATGACTTAAAAATTGTTTCGAGTTAAATAATAACTATAAATTGCTCTGTAGGCTACGCAGGAAAAACAATGTACCTGCAGTCCTTTGTGACGCCACCACAGATAACAAATGTATCCTTTATTGATGAACAGGTCGTGATTGCATCAGTATCTAGCTATCAAAGGGAACCAACCAAATGACGTTAGAATTTTATTTATGGCGTTGAGTGAAGGCGTAAGTGTACAGGATGATGGAGGATTTGTGAGATGGGTAGCTACGTCACATCGTGGTCACCGTTTCCAAGTATAAAAAAGGCAGTAGAGCGCATTTGTATAAGAGCATTTAGTTTCAAACAAATACTACTGTCACCCTATACAGTATTTACTTTAACTCTTATCATCGAACCTGAACTCAAAATTTATGATACAATAATTCCCACTGATTTCACCTGATGATGGTTGGAAAGTCATTTGAAACTTGTCGTGGAACCGAATGTTTGTTTAAAACTGCTGGAAGGCATCACCATCTTCCGTCTGCACTTGATACTTCTTGCCCTATTAACAGCACATCCACCACTTGCTCAGGCTGAGGATCATTCGGCCCTTGAATAGGAGGATGGAATGGATTTGCATATATGTCACCGCCGTGATGACTCAATGGCCACGAGTGGCCTACCGGGACCATCCGACCGCCGTGTCATCCTCATGGAGGATGCGGATAGGAGGGGTGTGGGGTCAGCACACCGCTCTCCCGGTCGTTATGATGGTATTCCTGAAGCCGCTACTATTCGGTCGAATAGCTTCTCAACTGGCATCACGAGGCTGAGCGCAACCCGAAAAATGGCAACAGCACATGGTGGCTTAGATGGTCACCCATTCAAGTGCCGAACACGCCCGACAGCGCTTAACTTCGGTGATCTCACGGGAACCGGTGTATCCACTGTGGCAAGGCAGTTGCCTCCAATGGCATTTACACCCATTTTAAATTTCTTCTATTTACGGATGCTTAAAGGCGTACGACTTCCTAAGACAAAGGAAATATGATCAATATCTGCTTTCTCGTATATTCTCCCTATCGACGACTATCCAAGACGGTTCCCTGCTACGCGACATCTTATTTCACTACCAGAGTAAAAAATTGGATATAGTATGAGTACAGTTACTTTCTCATACTGGCTCTTTCTGGCTCCTATTGCGCTACATGCTCCCATTTGCCTGATTCTGAAAGCCGACCACTTATCCTAGAGCAGACAAAGGATGGCCATGCTTCGCCTAGGCTTCAGGCGGCAACCCAACAGCCAACAGAGGTCATTGTCAGCATGTATCAACTGCATAAGAAAGTAGAAGGCAATGGAAACCACTGCATTAAAGACACGTAACGTGTATCCACAGGACATGTGGTCGGTTACTGAAAAAGTGTCATGATAATCTCTCCATTAACAAAAGATTGTTGATTAGTCCCCCATTTGAATCTCCGTGATGGGACTGCCAGGTAGGTGATGACAAAGAAAAAGATGACATAACGAACGAAAGGGTAAAGACCTACGAGTCCCGGCGTGGAATGTCAGAAGTTTGAATGTGGTAAGGAAGTTAGAAAAACTGAAAAAGAAAATTCTAAGAGTCTGGGTTAGAAAAGTGAAACAGAAGGAAAATACAGGTTTCTGGTTAGATGAACATGGGGTAGCATCAACAGCAACATAAAACACTATAACGGCAGCCGAATTCGTTATGTAAAGTAAAGCAGGGCAGAAAGTGAGGTACTGTGAACAGTTAATCTGCAGGATTGTTTTTATCAGAATCGATAGCAAGCAAGCTAACACAGACAAGGATGGTTCAGTTATACAGACAAGAAAGCAAGCAGAAGGTGAAGGAGTAGAAAAGTACTTGTACGTGAAGATATTGAACGGCTAATTACGTATGTAAAGGAAGATGAAAATCTAATAACCATGGGGGAATGAAACTTGGTTACAGGGGAAGAAATAGAAAAAAGAATTACGGGATGCGAGAGAAGGAAGACTAATTGAGCTCTGCTACAAATTTCAGACGGTAATAGCGAATACTACGTCCAAGAATCACAAGAGGAGGAGGTATATTTGGAAAAGACCCAAACAAACGGGAAGATTCCAACCGGATTACGTCTGGGTCAAATAGAGATTTTGAAACCAGTTACGGGGTTGCAAGGCGTACCCAGGATAAGACATGAACTCAGATCACAATCTAGTAATGCTGAAGAATAGACTAAAGTTTAAGAGAGTGCCGACACTCTGCTTGTTCATCCTCTTCTGGAGAACTGCTGCGCAGTGTGGAATCCTCATCAGACAGAATTAACGGTGTACATCGACGTAGTTCAAAGAAGGGCAGTACATTTCATATTATCAATAAATAAGGGAGAGAGGTTCACGGACATGATACGGGATTTAGGGTGATATCATTAAAACAAAGGCGTTTCTCGTTGCGGCGTGATCTTCGTACGAAATTTCAATCACTAACTTTCTGCTCCGAATACAAAATATTTTGTTGACACCGACCTACATAGAAAGATACGATTATCATAACAAAATAACGCAAATCAGAACTCGCACGGAAAGATATAGGTGTTCGTTTTTTTCACGCTTTGTGCGAGAGTGGAATAACAGAGGATTATTAAGTAGGTGGTTCGATGATCGCTCTTCCAGGCACTAAAGTGTGATTTACAGCACTGCCATGTAGGTTTAGATGTAGAATACTCCAGTCGAATCAGCTCGGAAACGGGATACTTAAGTGCTGATCAGTAACGACTGTGAACCAGGGAATGTGAGAAATTTGGGAAACGGTTTGGGAGATGTAGCAGCTTAGGAAAACATGTGCGTACATGCCATGACTTTTCAATGTTCCTTCTGATATGAGCACAACTGTGGTCTGGGGAAAAAAATTCCACCGTTCCGGGTCAGAAACCCGCCACTGCTTAAATTTTGATTAATAATCGGCATTGGCTGCCGAAGACTTCCAGCATAAGAAGTCAGCCTCATTTGCTAAAGGCAGAGGGCGGAGGAGAAGACCGAGGTTCAGGGCACGCTCTTGTACAAGGATTGGGAAACAGCCCTTAAAGGCGGAAGAATTAGCAATGATCAATTCCAAGGAGACGCAGAAGGCAATGGAAACCACTGCATTATAGACACGTAATGTGTATCCACAGGACGTGTGGCCTGTAATTGAAGAAGTGTCATGATGATCTCTCTATTGGCAACATATTCCGGAGTAGCCCCCCCATTCGGATCTCTGGGAAGGGACTGCCAAAGGGGAGGCCACCATGAGAAAAATACTGAATAATCAACGAGAGGATAACGTTCTACGACTCGAGGCGTGGAATTTCAGAGGCTTGGACGTGATAGGGAAACTGGAAGAGCTGAAAAGGAAAATGCAAAGGCGCAATCTAGATACAGTACGGGTCAGGGAAGTGAAATGGAAAGAAGATTTCTTGTTCGATGACTACAGGGTAATATCAAGATCAGCAGAAAATGGTATAACGAGAGTAGTATTGGTTATGAATAGGCAGGTAGGTCAAAGAGTGTGTTAGTGTCAACAATTCACTGATATGGCAATTCTTATCAGAATCGACGCAAATCAACACCGATAACGATGGTTCAGGTGACATGCCGACGTCGCAAGGTTAAGATGAAGTGATAGGTAAGTATATGAGAATACTGATAGGGTGATACAGTACGTAAAGGGAGATGAAAATCTAATCGCCATGGGGCACTAGAATGCATTTGTAGGGGAAGGAGCAGTAGAAAAGGTTACAGGAGAATATGGGCTTGGGACGAGGAATGAGAGAAAAGAAAGACTAATTGAGTTCTGTAGCCGGTCGTAATGGCCGAGCGGTTCTAGGCGCTACAGCCAGGAACCGCGCGACCGCTACGGTCGCAGATTTGAATTCTTCCTCGGCATGGATGTGTGTTATGTCCTTAGGTTGGTTAGGTTTAAGTAGTTCTAAGTTCTAGGGGACTGATGACCACAGAAGTCCCATAGTGCTCAGAGCCATTTGAACCATTTGAGTTCTGTAATAAATTTCAGCTAGTAATTGCGAATATTCTGTTCAAGAATCACAAGAGGAGTGGGTATACTTGGATAAGGCCGGGTGATAAGGAAAGATTTCAGTTAGATTACATCATAGTCCGAGATTCTGAATTCAGATAATGATTGTAAGGCGTACCCAGGAGCATATATGGACTCAGATCACAATATAGTAGTGATGAAGTTTAAGACATTAGTCAGGAAGAATTATCACGGGAAGTGGGATACGTTCCACTAAGGAATGACGCAATACGCCTGAAGTTCTCTAAGGCTACAGATACAGCAACAAGGAATGCCTCAGCAGGCAGTGCAATTGAAGAGGAACCGTTCAAAAATGGTTCAAATGGCTCTGAGCACTATGGGACTTAACATCTATGGTCATCAGTCCCCTAGAACTTACAACTACTTAAACCCAACTAACCTAATGACATCACACAACACCCAGTCATCACGAGGCAGAGAAAATCCCTGACTCCGCCGGGAATCGAACCCGGGAACCCGGGCGCGGGAAGCGAGAAAGCAACCAAGAGGAACGGACATCTAGGAAAAGGGCCACCACAGAAGTTGCTCAGAAAGACACAGGTACAAAGAAGGTAACTGCGAGGAAACCATGGGTTACAGAAGAAATACTTTAGTTGATCGATGAAAGGAGGAAGTACAAAAATACAAATCGCCGAGGAATCAAATAAATAAGAAGTCAGGAAAGGTAAGACGAAATGGCTGCATGAAAAATGTGAAGAAATCGAAAAGATATGTTTGTCGGAAGGACTGACTCAGCATACAGGAAAGTCAAAATAATCTTCGCAAAATTAATAGCAAGGATGGTAACATTAAGAGGGCAACGGGAATTTCACTGTTAAATGCAGAGGAGAGAGCGGGTAAGCGAAGGGAATACGTTGAAAACCTCTATGAGGGAGAACGTTAGTCTGATGTGATAGAAGAAGACAAAGGAGTTCATTTAGAAGAGATAGGGGATCCAGTATTAAAATCAGTATTTAAAAGAGCTTCGGAGGACTTAAGATCAAATAATGAAGAAGTTCAAATTGCTCTGAGCACTATGGGACTTAACAGCTGAGGTCATCAGTCCCCTAGAACTTAGAACTACTTAAACATAACTAACCTAAGGACATCACACACATCCATGCCCGAGGCAGGATTCGAACCTGCGACCGTAGCAGTCGCGCTGTTCCGGACTGAAGCGCCTAGAACCTGATAAAAGATTTACTTCTTTTTAACCTGGCCGAGCTGATATTTTGAAAATTCGTGGCAGATTGAAACTGTGTGCCGGACCGAGCCTCGACCTCGGGCCATTTGCCTTTCGTGGGCAAGCGCTCTACCAAATTTCATATCAGCGCCGACTCTGCTGCACAGTGTAAATCATCCGGAATTGTGATTTTATCTGTGGATATAGCTAAATCAGTGCTATAGCGGAGTGTAAAGATCGCGAGCAGTAGTCAATCATAAGGAACACTTGGAGAAATATTTTTACCAAATCTCAGTGTACAATGACCGGTCGACAGTCCAAAGTACGGAACAATTAATTTTTAAAACTGTTCTGGAATTATTTTTATAAGTAAAGAAGATTATTAAGCCGAATAAGTGAACGCAAATTAATGTCAGCCAACAGCGCTATTGTGTGAGAAAAAAAATTAATTTTCAGAGAAACAAAATATTCTTTCGTAAATTATGAACAAGTTCATAAAGTTGTAACTGCAATTTTAGAGTTAAAATAAACGTCATAGTCGGTTCAATAACTCATAGCGTTAACCTATACTGCTTGCAGATAGCCTACACATCCTTTTGTATAAACCGAAGCGGGCAACATCTGTGTTCATTCAGTAATAGTACTATCAGGAACAAACAACGTCGATACAATGCCGTTTGACTCCAGATAAGAAAACCATGAAAAATATACAACTGACTGTAGTTAATACATAACAAATGTGTTTGAAAGTATCGTTTTTAGAGACACGATACTTCGTTTTCCAGATGATAAAATTACGCAATAGGAATTATTGTATTTAAACAATTGTTTGAATTGTGTATTTTCCTCTTAATCATTAATACAATTGATTCTCACTTCAGTTAAAGACCAGATAGAGGGCATCATATTAGTAATACTATTCAGATTTAAAACGCAATTATAAAAGTTCAGTTAATTAGTATATTAACATTAAGACTCACTCATCGTGTTGGTTTAATCGATCGACTGTATTACAGACGTGAGCTACAGTAAGTAGCTGTGTCATTCCAGACGTTTTTGTATAATTACAGCCATAGTTTCCTTATCATTTAAGCAGCGATGCCGTAGAGTTCTGGTCAAGCACTAACACGGCAGAAAAACGTTAGTGCCGTAGTTGAGTCGTCTCGAGTGAGATGATCTGAGCAACTGAACGATTATTCACACTTGGAGCGTGGCATATGCCTGCAGCCCAAATACGTCTTCTCTTAAAATATGATGAACTTCCGTGCTAAATAAGTTCCAAGCGTAATGTGAACATATGGTACAAACAATAGTTCTAATTCGACACTAATAGATGGAAATAGTTAACTGTATCATCCTTCAAAAACGAAGTCATTCGACTCCGGTTATAAATGAGGAGAAAGACGGCTTCGCTTTCTGTAGCGGAGCCGTGGCAGATTCCTGGGCGAGCTCCTGTCGAAATCGAATTAATTTTCCGTCCCTAATCATCTCGCTGCCGCTGCCGACGAATCGTTAAATCCTGGACAACAGGAAAAGAAATATTACCGCCTCATTCCTCTTTCTTCGAACCACTTGGAGGCCTCTTAATTTATTCTTTGGGCTGTCAAATAAATTACTTCGGGCCAAAGCAGCTTAATTTATTTTCCCAGTGGAATTAATTAATATTGGCAGTAGAGTATCCTGATTAGAATGTCCGCTAATTTCATCAAGGGTTTCGAATGTGGTAGGCGGTAGTGGACAGAGATGTGTACGAGCGACGAAGGTACGTAGCGGATATGCGTGTGTAGGTTTCAGTCTTTCAACATGTGAAGAACAAGACGTATTTCATCAGTACTGACTCCTTGCAGCAATCTAAAGCCTCAGACAGCTGCTGCAGTCCGTCGTCATGCCTGTAACAATAGCTGAATGTAGACAGTGAGTACTGATTTCTGAGAAACAAATGTTCATCTATACTAGCAATAAAACCGTCGTGTCTGGCAGTCTGCATGGTTGAACATGCTGATTTCATAAACTACGAGACGAATTTTCATGTGATTTTCACAGGTAACTTGAAACAGCTTCGCACCCCCGCCTTCTCCGATTAATGGTAAGATGTCTCAGTGGATAGGCCGTCGCAAACTGGACTCAGGTCAAGCATGAAAAATAGGAAAAAGGTGTACTGAAATGTGAGAAAATGCAAAACAGAAACAGTGAACGGTTCAAGTTTAACAGGTTGAATATCGAGAAGGGAGGCTGAGGTGTGGTGTGGCGGTTAAGAGGTCACTGTGACGCACTGCTAAGAGGACGACCCGGATTCAAAGCTCTTTCATACCATATATATATTTTTTCACAAAATTATGAAGTGTCTGTCCGGTCATTGAACTGTTTGTTCCCCTACGATAATCTTGGCAGTTGTCATACTATTCATTGGTTATAGAATATGAGTCATGTGGTAAGTATACATTACCGTCGCAAGTAATTGTGATGAATAGTGAGAGCAGGCGAGATACCACATAGACGTCTCACAGAAATGATAACAACAAATAAACGGGTGTGAACTATATTACAACAAAGAACTTCATGACTCAAAACGTCCAAGACGGAACACAACTTCAGAAACCTTAAAAACATGTTTTGGCAGAGCACAGGGAAAACTGTGTGACGGTGAAACTATTGTGTTCATTTCTTAGAGTTTATGTGACAAACTATAATGTTTTCATCATTTCTCTGGGAGTGATCACATGAAATTCACACGAACACCTAAATCAGGCAAGGAGGCATATCTCATTGACTCACCAGGCGTACAGGTTAGGTGCATTGATAAGAGATTCCTATTATATGACACGCTTAGTGTCATTAACGCCGAGTATGACACACTAGACGTGTTTTCCGGTGAAGGCTTCGGTTGACCTGTCGCCTTGTTATCAAACGTTTGCAGCTACCAATCAAAAGCCACTTCCTTTCGGCTGCTAATAGAATAGTTGTGCAGAATCAACTTTTATTAGAAATCACTTTCTTACAACTCGCTGTTGAAAAGGGACGTTTCATCACGACACAGACACAAATTTGAACACAGCGAAAGAATAAACAAATAAGAAATGGGACCAGCAAGCACTGCACAAGGCTCATCCGGTTTACAGTCTAACATCGTTATGCCGCGGTTCTTCCATGCTACTGTATGTTACAATTGTTGTGCTCAGACTTTTCGCTTTATATATATTTTGCATTTTTCATAGGTCAGTACATCTTCGTCCTGTTTCCATGCTTTCCCTCTGAGGGGAATGCGATGGGAAGTTTTCCTTACTAATGACGGCGCAGTAGACAAACAACCAATAGATGCTGCTACGAGCTTCTTAGTAGGTCGAAGAGCCATTACATGGGGCTGTTGGTTTGTTTCTGACCTGAGCGACACAAGTACTTTATTCAGTTTACGTCAGTGGCAGAATTCAATGCCGCAACCTTCTCTTTACGAGCACAGTCTAACATTGAATTTACTTCGCTTTGTTATTAGGATTTACTGATTTCGCTTTGTGTGTTAAAACCGAACTAAACTGCTTTGCTTCTTTCTTTAGGTTTCATTTGTATCTGGCTTCTTGACTAGCAAAAACGAATTTATTGTGATCATATGATGGTTTTGTATTTACAGTTTGAGGTACATAAACCTAAAACCGACGCTATGAAAAGCCCTTTCTTTAGCTTCCGTTGCCCAGCACAGCATCTAGCTAGTTTTTTTAATATTTCTTTCAACCTTAAAACCTGCACCATCAGAAATATCCTGGAAACTCTTTCAATGAGAAGTTTTCTTACAAATATCACATATATACTTTATTTACGATTACATCTCCAAATCCACCGAATTATGAGCATCATTCATCACACACGCATCAATAAAATGTTTTGAATCACCTCGGTTCCGAGAGTTTCGGAAATTGTATCAACAATTGAAATACAAATCAAGAAAACATTATTTCTGCCCTTTTTATTGCTCATGAAAACCAAACGTTGCATGTTATACCGCCATACAGCGAGACCTTCACAAGTGGTGGTCCAGATTGCTGTACACACCGGTACCTCTGACACCCAGTAGCACGTCCTCTTGCATCGATGCATGCCTGTGTTCGACGTAGCATACTATCAACAAGTTCATCAAGGCACTGTTGGTCCAGATTGACCCACTCCCCAACGACGATTACGTGCAAATTCCTCAGAGTGGTTGGTGGGTCACGTCGTCCATAAACAGCCCTTTTCCATCCATCCCAGGCTTGAACGATAGGGTTCATGTCTGGAGAACATGCTGGCCACTATAGTTGAGTGATGTCGTTATCCTGAAGGAAGTAATTCACAAGATGTGCACGATGGGGGCGCGAATTGTCGTACATGAAGACGAAAGCCTCGTCAATATGCTGCCGATATGGTTGCACTATCGGTCGAAGGATGGCATTCACGTCTTGTAGAGCCGTTACGGCGCCTTCAATGACGCCCAGATGCGTACGTCGGCCCCACATAATGGCATCCCAAAACAGCAGGGAACCTCCATCTTGCTGCACTCGCTGGACAGTGTTTCTAAGGCGTTCAACCAGACCGGGATGCCTCCAAACACATCTCCGACGATTGTCTGGTTGATTGGCTGTGCGACACCCATCGGTGAAGAGAACGTGACGCCAGGCCTGAACGGATCATTCGGCAAGTTGTTGGGCCCATCTGTACCGCGCTACATGGTGTCGTGCTTGCTTAGATGGACCTCGCCATGGACGCTGCATGGGGGCTTAATTATTTAGAATGCAAATTATTTTAATTTTAGTAGCTGACTGTCCGGCTACGAAGTCTTGTAACCGGTTGGCCCTGATTAGTATTACTCCGCAATCTGACTGCATAGAATAACAACCAAGAATGAAAGGAAATTTCCGCTAACACAATTAATTAATTAAGTCCCCAGCAACTATAAAGCTACGAAACAAAAACTACGAACAACAAAGCACAAGTGTAACTGTTCTGTGTGTGGAAGTGTGATTCAACGTACACATTTGGCACGGTTCTTCCTCAATAAGACCAGATATTTTAAACACCATTTATACTGAAGTAATTAAAAAAACAGAAATACTATAATTGCACATAGAAACCAGAAATAAAGTCTAATACAAGAACACGAGCCAGATGCCTTGTTGACTGAACCTGTGACCAAGAGGCATTATTGTTTAAGACATTGAAATAATTAAAAAAAGGAATTTTTTTACCTTCATATATATTGACAAAAAGCACACTCTGATCGTTACAGCATCCCCAATCCAACAATATCCGGTGTCTAGCCCATCAAAACAATATGACAACATCTGTACAAGCACTCTCCATGGGAACTTCTCAACAACGACTCACCACTGCTACATCTCAACAAGCACTGCCTACTGCCACTTCTCAATAAGCACTGCCAGTGGAGGCGGCGGAATAATACTCTCTGGCGCAATCTCTGGCGCTGTGGCTCAGTGTAGCCACCTTTCATATGCCCCTCCTCCACGGGCTAGAATTTGATGGTATTTTTGCCAGCATTGGTGGTGAAAATACCACCAAATTCGTCCAAAAAAATACAGACAATAATAAAAGATACTATTAATAAGTAAATATCACTTCACTAAATAAATTTTGGCTTTGCACTGACCCTTCAATAACCTAATATATAAAATGCAGTAAGGAATACAAATGCTTGCATACATGTGATTTTACATTATAGTTTACACAAGTATCATTCAATCAATGGCACCAGCAATGTCAAATATGTGTAGGTAAGAGTCTCATAACATTTGATAAACAGTAAATACACAAAAAAATCTGTTTATACAAATATTCGCATAAAATCTTGTCAATATATCAATAAACAAGTAGTTGACAGTTCCAGCAGTAGCACCCAGCAATGGTCAGCAGGTGCAGACACCAAAGAGTGACATTATTTTAGTAGAAACAGTTCCATCAGTGGCACCCAGCAATGTTGAGCAGGTGCAGACACCAACAAGTGACATTATCTCAGTAGAACCAGTTCCAACAGCGGCACCCAGCAATGTTGAACAGGTGGAGATGGCAAGAAGTAACATCATTTCAGTAGAAGCAGTTCCAACAGTGGCACCCAGTAATGTTGAACAGGTGCAGACACCAACAAGTGACATTATGTCAGTAGAAGCAGTTCCATCAGTGACACCCAGCAATGTTGAGCAGGTGCAGACACCAACAAGTGACATTATCTCAGTAGAAACAGTTCCATCAGTGGCACCCAGTAATGTTGAGAAGGTGCAGACACCAACAAGTGACATTATTTCAGTAGAAGCAGTCCATCAGTGGCACCCAGTAATTTTGAGCAGGTGCAGACACCAACAAGTGACATTATCTCAGTAGAAGCAGTCCATCAGTAGCACCCAGTAATGTTGAGAAGGTGCAGACACCAACAAGTGACTTCATTTCAGTAGAAGCAGTTCATCAGTGGCACCCAGTAATGTTGAGCAGGTGCAGACACCAACAAGTGACATCATTACAGTAGAAACAGTCCATCAGTGGCACCCAGCAATGTTGAGCAGGTGCAGACACCAACAAGTGACATCATTTCAGTAGAAGCAGTTCCACCAGTGGCACCCAGCAATGTTGAGCAGGTGCAGACACCAACAAGTGACATTATTTCAGTAGAAGCGGTCCATCAATGGCACCCAGAAATGTTGAACAGGTGCAGACACCAACAAGTGACATTATTTCAATAGATGCAGTCCATCAGTGGCACCCAGTAATGTTGAGCAGGTGCAGGTAACAGTCCATAATATTCACTATCACTAATTAGACCGTTCATTAGAGTTTATCAGCAGAAATTAAACATTTCCAAGTGGCACCCAGCAATGTTGAATAGGTGCAAGCATGAACAATAGTTTGAAGGCACACACAATTGCTTTTACAAAATTATATCAATGCTCTTACACTAAACATACAAATAATAACAAACACACAAATGATATCAGATAATTGTCATATTAACTATTACAATACGCAAATAATGGTAAACCTATAATATTTATGGGTGTCAGCGCAAGCCACAACAAACAAGTAAAATGATATTTATGAGATAGGTCGGTACCAATTATTTGGGATTAGGAAAGGAGAACACACGAAACACACTCACTCATCCTTCATCCACATTAAGTACTACTGTGTAATTGAATAGTGTTAACTGTGTAAATGCAATTCTGTCCAAAATTTTATATTCAACTTGTGTATCAAGTAGTAGTGATAACAGTGTATAACAGTCAATAATAGTTAGTCAATGTCATAGTCATCATGTCAAGACCAATGTTTGCCAAGCCAAATCAAAATGTACGGTTGCTGAACAACTGTCAGTGTGCCAAGATATGCAATTACTTCCTCTCTCCAAAAAAAAAGTATATACTGCTTATTGATTTAACAAAGTGTGTGTGTAGGCAATCTTCTTTCCACTTGAGTGTTCTAGTCTGCTATCTTCATCCTCCTTGTTCCATATAGACCAACAAACAAACAAAACAAAAAAGGCTCCTCACTTACTTCACCTCTTATCCACCAAAGCTCCAATAATCATTAGCATCACATAATCTTAGTACTTCAATAATACCTCTTACGTCAATACATATAAACCTTATCATCAATATCATTTACCTTACCTCTTGTCCACCAAAACTCCATATAATTATCAGCATCACATAATCTCAATTCTTCAATAACACCTCTTACGTCGATACATATAAACCTTATCACCAATATCATTTCACTTCCATAACAACTCTTTCCTCTAGTCAGTCTCCTCGAACAAGTACAGATAAAATCCTAGTGCAAACTTCAATTCATCATCCCATACAATCCGAAGACACAATGTCCACACACAACCTCTGGGTAATCCATCTGACCCAATATTCTACTCATTATGAATTATAAAATACATTTTGGTTACCTTGTCCATCATAAAATAAAAGAAATGCATACATGACCTCTAACAGCCGTTAGTTTGAATAACTCTCAGTAAGTAAGTACGAGTACGGAGTGTTAATGATAGTAATAATTCACAGTGTGTAGACCACTTTAAGAATCATGGCAAAACAGAAGCAAACATGTGGAGTATTTCTTGTGTCAAGTGTCACTTGCTATTTCAATTGGTCACGAAGAATGCAGTGTAATAACTGTCAATTGTCTAAACCTAGTGTTGGTATGTCATGTCGTTAGCTTCCTTCCTATTAGCATATATTTATACAGCTTCCATAAAACCTCCAGCTCATGTGACTTCTATGAACTTTCTTGTACTAATGTCGTTCGTCGAATTATAGCAGTTCATTTTCGTATCTTAAAAATATAAGGCACTGAGCGTAAGCAAAACATGCAATAGCGAATAAATATATCAGTGGAGAACAGAATGTCAACAAGTGGATGCAACACAATTCCTACAACGAGGCTCTGCCAAGCGAACAATCTATAATTAATACCATAGTGTGACCTAAACTCCATGTTCGTACACCGCATATCAGCATTTCTATATATCAAATTAAATAGTAGTTATGACAACAAAACAGAAATGTGTAAATATGCAATCCATACGCACAGCAGCAAATATATATCTTACACAATAAACAGGTCATTAGCATCATATAAGCATAAGCAAATAAATGTTCATATGTAATCTTAATAAGTAAACATGAAGGCGCAAGCAGATAAATCACAAAGTGTAACCTACATACATAACCACATCAGCACAATTAATCAGGTGACAATTATAATTTAAATACATAAGCACAGCAGGCACATAACAGAAAAATATGACATCAGTGAAAAAGCAGTGCAGCCAAGCGATGCATAATATACACAAGTAACAACCCTGTTGATTAATCAAGCATTGTCAAAATCAGTTAATGTAGGCAAGCACGTCGCTTCACAAGTAAATTCATAGAACATGAAATTTAGTACAAAGTATGAATCACGTAATCGCGAGCAGCAAATTACGTCTAAAGTACGTACCTAAGTGGAAATATGTTACCTGAAGAATAAACTCAATTAACAGTTAACTTTTTGGTTTATTACTTTTTTCTTCGAAATTACATTCTTCCTCAAATTTTCTCCATAGCAAGTTCTCTTAACGTCGGACACACACAGAATTTACCTGAAGGTCTTAAATATTTTATACAACCGTATCCTGAAAAATACTGAACGTTAATAACATAATTTATCAAGTAACTATAGCTTTATACTGAATTTAATCGGAGAAATTAGACTGTATATTTGTTTACGGCTGTCAGTGCATTCACACTGAGCGCTCGATCAGCTGTAGGTACGCGTGACGTAGGAAGTAATTGTCTGCGGTCAACGACTGCTTTGTGCGGCGCGCAGACTTGACTGTTGCTTTGAGTATGTGCCGCCGCCAAAACACAGCGCGGTATCCTTGTATTCTCTGCGTGTTTACATGTAACTGTTAGTCTCTCAAAAGTATGTCATTGCACAGAAATTTTAATGTTCGATATATGATGTACTCCCTTAGAGCGTCGAGATTTAAGAGTTTCTACTTCAACAGTGTTATCATGAATAATTTTGCGAACTCTATATGGACCGTTATAAAGCAGAAAAAATTTGCGACACAAGCCCTTTCCTTTGTGAGACAAACGGTGAGACTTAATTAACACGTTTTGACCAACTGACAAGGTTTTTGAACGACCAGGACATTTAGCTGATTTCTCTCTTCTAGCAGCCGCAGATGCAATATTTTGTAGAGCCAGATTCACAACTTCAGAATGTCGCAGTTTCCGTGTAGGCGGAAAAGGAACGATTTCAGAAATGCGATTTGTCGGTGCTTTATTTTTTAATATCAATATAGGCGGTAAAGAAGTTGAATCATTAGGGAGTTCATTCAGAACGTTTTGAAAAATATGAAGATACTGATCCCATGTTCTGTGATTTTGATGACACTAAAGTCGACACAATTTATTGATTTCCTTCATCCATCTCTCTGAAGCGTTAGACTGAGGGTGAAAAAGTGAAATGAAAATTGGTTTAATTTTACGACGCCGTAGAGTACGAAGCCAAATTTTAGAACGAAACTGTGATCCATTATCTGATATAATTTTATCAACGTGACCCACTTCTTTAAGAAAATGTTTGATGAAAGCGTCAGATACTGAACGAGCTGTTGCTTTGCGTAAAGGTGTAAAACACAAAATATTTTGATGTCAGTTCCACTGCTGCCAAAATGTACGCAAAACCATTAGTAGAACGAACCACTGGACCGAACAAATCGACTGCAGCAATCTCCTTTAATTTCGCTGGAATCATAGGAAACAACGGTGCTCTGTGAGAAATAGTTGGCAGCTTAGCCTTTTGACATAATTTGCATTTGGCCAGAACAGATCGAATACGTTTTTCCATATTACTGAAGTAGCAATTTTCTCGTAATTTATGGAAGCAATTTCTGGGACCAAAGTGTGCATAACTGAAATGTGTGTACCAAATCAATTAATTGATCCACTCATCAGGAATAAAAACTAACCAAACAGAGTTGTCGACCGATTTTCGTTTTCGTTTAAAATGAATATCATTGCGAACTAAATAATACTGTCTAATCGCTACGCTTTCCTTTCTCCTCCACTTCTCCTTAATGTCCTTCCAGATTGGATCTTTATTTTGCTCCTTAGCGATGTCCTGGAGCGAAGACGAAATAAAATTCTCAAACGCAACACCTTGAATATACATCAAACAATAATTGTTTTCTTTGCAGTCCTCCTCAGCACTTTGTTTCAAACCCATAGGCGCACGTGATAAAGCAATAGCAATAATATTTGAAGAACCCTGTATGTAAACAATACTAAAGTCAAATTCCTGTAGATACAGCGCCCATCGTGACAATCTTCCATGAGTTAATTTTGCTGACATAAGAAATTCCAGAGCTCGATGATCGGTGTAAACCTTAGTATGTCTGCCATACAAAAGGATGCGAAATTTTGTGAAAGCCCAAACAACAGCCAAGGCTTCAAGTTCCGTAATCGAATAATTCTTTTCTGATTTAGAGAGAACACGACTTCCAAATGCAATAGTTTTCTGTACTACAACGCCGTCTTCTTCTATCTCTTGAAATAAGTGTGCACCTAGGCCTTTGTATGATGAGTCCGTCGCCAAACAAAAATCTTTAGATAAATCCGGATGTGAAAGAAGTGGAGCAGCAACTAAAGCATCACGAAGTTGTTCAAATTCTGATTGAGCTTCCTCATCCCAACACCAATTAGAATTCTTTCCAGATAGTTCACATAAACGGGGTGTGGCCACATTGTCCAATCTAACAAAACGTCTAAGAAAATTACCGACACCAAGGAAACTACGAACATCACGTTTTGTGGTAGGAACAGCATAATTACGAATAGCATCTAGTTTCTCTGGATCAGGAAGAATACCTTCTGTAGAAACAATATGACCAAGAAATTTCACCTGAGAACGACCAAATTCAGATTTTTCCAAGTTCACCGTAATGCCAACTCTTGCGAAAATACGTAATAATGAATCCAAAATTTTGTTGTGCTCACTCCAAGAATGTTTAGCAATAAGAAAATCGTCAACATATGAAGTAATATTGTCACGAAGATAAACAGGTCAAATTTCGTTTAAACTACGAAGGAATGCTGCAGAAGATACAGTAAGTCCAAACGGTAATTTCCGAAATTGGTAGCAGTTACCAAAGGCTAAAAGGCAGTGTATTTTCTACAGTCAGAGTGGAGTTCTATTTGCCAAAAACTTGCGCGCTTATCAATCGTGGATAAAACTTTAATTCCATGGAAATGTTGAAGAAGTTCATCTAAATTTTGTTGACGGTCAGTTTCAAGAATGATGATATTATTTATCTGACTGGAATCCAGAACCAAACGAATCGACCCATCCTTTTTAAGAACGACATGTAATGGGCTGGTATAAGGACTGACTACTGGCTCAATAATGCCTTGATCTAACATGTATTGAAGTTCACTCTTAACCTTGTCTCTGTACGCCAAAGGAATGGCGTACGTTTTCCCCCGAAATGGTGTGTGTTCTTTTACTTTAAATGTATATTGTAAGCCTTGTATAGTTCCTGTGTGATGAATAAATACTGTAGCATGTGAAGTCAATATTTGGTGCAGTTCTTCTCTTGCAACGTCATCTGGCACTTCAGCTTTCTTAACCTTTTCATTAATTAATTTTTCGCTATTAATTATATCATCCATCGCGTCTCTGTATCTATTATCATTGTCATGAATGAACACATTGTCGTCATAATGCTCAACGAAAACATCAGAAGTAAGAAACCTTAAACATTTTGTATCTGATTCAGATCTTGTTAAACACTCGAAAAATTTCAAACATTTCGGTATTCCGGCAACAGTCAAATTCACACTTCCTTCTTTAAAGTTTAAAATTGCCTTATGTGTGTTAAGAAACGCCATACCTAATATAATTTGTGTATTGAGTAGTGGAACAATAATAAAATTGGCAGAAAATTCGTATCCTTGACAAATGAAATTTAAGTTGGTATGTTGTTTGACTTCCACACTTTTTACAGAAATTGCGCCTCGAATTGTAGTTTTAGAAACAGGTAACACAGGACAATCAATAGTTCTTACACATATACGAAAAAATGATTCACTAATGACATTCAATGGGCTCCCAGAATCTAAAACCGCAGTGAACTTATTCTTACCCACACATACTTCAATAACAGGATCTAAAAATGCGTCTACATTATTTTCCTTTTCGTCTAGCAAAATGTCTCTCATGTGTTCCAGTCGTACGTAGTGTAAAGTCGTAGTGTCATTACTTTCTGAACCGTCTATATTGCTGCCAGAAGCCGAAGCTACAAGTCATTGTCGATTGTTCGCGTCACGTCTTTGATTATTCCCGTCATTTCATGGATCAATTTCTACTATTTGCACTTGTCTCTCTGAATTTCTGTCACGCGGAGGATGCCAATTAGGTCCCTCCTGTCTGTTACATGTAAATTCTTGGTTGTGTCTGTTATTAAAATTTCTGTTTTCCTGGCTATCTGAACGACTACTTCTTGTGTAATTTCGACTGTCACTTCTGAAATTACTGTTAAATCTGCTACCCTGGTTATTTCTTAGTAAGAATTTCTATTATTGTATTAATAATTTTTGTCTTGATGATACCGATTACTGTTTCCGTATGATTGATCATTTCGGTAGGAATTACCGTTATTATAATTGTCTGTGTAATTTCTGTTAGAACGTCTGTTATTGTCATAAGGCTGGTATCTATTGTCCTGTCTGTTTCGTCTGTCATTCTCAAAATTACCCATATAACGTCCGTTCCGATCACTATCCCTTCTCTCTGAAAATCTATTGTAATTACTGTTACTGAAAAAATTACAAGAAGTCCCGTCGTCATTGTCATACTCCAGTTCTTGTAGCAACGTCTTAAAGTCTCAATGTCGTCTTTACATCTTCCGGCTAAAGCAATTTGTCTTATGGATTGTGGCAGCTTAGTTAAACAGATGCGAATTAATTCAGTTGGGCTATAAGGGTTGGACAGGAATTGATTCTTTCGAATCATGTCTTCAAAGTATTCTGCTGGCGTGCGGAACTCAGACTGTTTAAAATTACGCTGCATAATAAGACTATGTTTGACTCTGTCTTGCGTGTTTTCGGACCAATATGCCGATAGAAATGCACGATAAAAATCATTTAGATTATTACAATCTCTAATACGTGCGCGCATCCGCGTCGCCGGTTCGTCTCTAAATATCCACACATAAATTCCAGTTTGTGACTTCGTGGCCAATTTGGTGGAAGTGTGTACATAAATTGATCTAACCATGAACATGGATGTATGTCATTCTTAGAATTGCGAAATATCTTAAATTTCCGAACAGTTAAGAAGTGTTTATAGTCAAAGTTTTCTCCTCGTGGCGACAAAGACCTACCGCGTCTGTCCCTGTCCCAATGTCCATTATTGTCAAGTTCGCGCGCCTGGCGCTCTCTTGTTGCTTCTCGTAAATGAAATAAATTACTTTCTTCAAACCCCTCTGCTATCTGTGATTCTAAATTTCTTCTGCTGTCTTTTCCTACAATTTCGCTTTCAATTTGTTAGACTTGCTTTCCTAATGCCTCAAATTCCCTTTTAATGCTTTCATTAAATTTTCCTGTGACCAAGAGGCATTATTGTTTAAGACATTGAAATAATAAAAAAAAGGAATTTTTTTACCTTCATACATATTGACAAAAAGCACACTATGATCATTACAGCCTCCCCAATCCAACAATATTTGGTGTCTAGCCCATCAAAACAATATGACAACATCTGTACAAGCACTCTCCATGGGAACTTTTCAACAACGACTCACCACTGCTACATCTCAACAAGCACTGCCTACTGCCACTTCTCAATAAGCACTGCCAGTGGAGGCGGCGGAATAATACTCTCTGGCGCAATCTCTGGCGCTGTGGCTCAGTGTAACCACCTTTCAACGCCACGAGTGAAGCTGTGCGTCATGCAGCCTACTGTCCAAAGAGTCGTAACAAGACGTCCTCGAAAAGCATTATTCAACATGGTGGCGTCCGCATTGTTAAATTGTGCCATGAAGGGCTCTCAATAAGTTAAGTGCCGAGGCGTCCCGAGTGAACCTAAGCTATGTTATTCGGACATGGAGGAGATACAGAGAGACAGGAACTGGCAATGACAGGCATCGCTCAGGCCGCCCAAGGGCTACTACTGCAGTGGATGACCGCTGCCTACTGACCGTGGCTCGGAGGAACTCTGAGGGCAACGCCACCTTGTTGAATAATGCTTTTTCTGCAGCCACAGGACGTCGTGTTGCGATTCAAACTTTGCGCAATAGGCTGCATGATGCGCAACTTCACTCCCGATGTCTATGACGTGGTCAATCTTTGCAAACACATCATGCAGCGCGGGACAGATGGGCCCAAAAACATGCCGAATGGGCCGCTCAGGATTGGCATCACCTTCTCTTCACCGATGAGTGTCGCATGTGCGTTCAACCAGACAATCGTCGGAGACGTGTTTGGAGGCATCCCGGTCTGGTTGAACGCCTTAGACGCACTGTCCAGCGAGTGCAGCAAGGTGGAGCTTCCCGAATGTTTTAGGGTACCGTTATGTGGGGCCGACGTACGCAGCTGGTGGTCATGGAAGACGTCGTAACGACTGTACGATACGTGAATGTCATCCTCCGACCGATAGTGTAACCATTTCGGCAGCATATTGGCGAGGCATTCGTCTTCATGGACGACAGTTCGCGCCCCCATCGTGCACATCTTGTGAATTACTTCCTTCAGGATAACGACATCACTCAACTATAGTGGCCAGCATGTTCTCCAGACATGAAACCTATCGATCAAGCCTGGGATGGATGGAAAAGGGCTGTTTATGGATGACGTGACCCACCAACCACTCTGAGGGATTTGCACGGAATCGCCGTTGAGGAGTGGGACAATCTGGACCAACAGTGCCTTGATAAACTTGTGGATAGTATTCCATGACGAATACAGGCATGCATCAGTGTTAGAGGGCGTGCAACTGGGTATTAGAGGTACCGGTGTGTACAGCAGTCTGGACCACCACCTCTGAAGGTCTCGCTGTGTGGTGATACAACATGCAATGTGTGGTTTTCATGAGCGATAAAAAGGGCGGAAATGATGTCTTTGTTGATTTCTGTTCCAATTTTCTGAACAGGTTCCGGAACTTCCAGAACCGAGGTACTGCAAAACTTTTTGATGTGCGTATTGCAAGATAATTTGAAACTTGTACATGTTTACATTATGTATGGTACAACTGCCAACAAGATAGCATTTCGCCTTCTGAAGTGTGTAATGTTTTCTCCACCGGTACGTTATCGGTGCACAGACGGTATGACATTTGAGTCCACAGGTAGAGAGCCTTATTTTGACTGACAGATGTGCTCACATTTGTGAGCTTTGCTTTGTATTTTATTGTTAGTATATAGATGGAATGGATAACACTCCATCAGACTTCCTAAAATCATTGGCGCAAGTGGCCATAAAATTACTATTCATGTTGATGGGTGCCTGCCGATATACAATCCGTTTTTAGGAAATACATGGTCAACATAATTCCGAAGACTCAAAGAGCAACAAATGGAAGAATTGCCGCACAATCAGCTTATCAGCTCATGCATCCAAGATGCTCATAAGAATAATATACAGAAGAATGGGAAAGAAAACTGAGGATCAATTAGATGACGTTTGACTTTAGAGAAGGTAAAGGCACCTGAGAGACAATTTTGACGTTGCATTTGATGATAAAAACAGCACTAAAGAAGAATCAAGACATACTCATGTGATTGGTCGCCCTGGAAAAAGCGTTCGACAATGTCAAATTGTGCAAATATGTTCAAATTTTGAAAAAAATAGGAATCAATTGCAGACGTAGACCTTCGCCCCTACTGTTCAGTCTATATATGGAAGAATCAGTGATAAATACAAGAAAGATTAAATACTGGAATTAAAATTCAAGATGAAGTGATATCAATGATAAGATTCGCTGATGAAATTGCTAACCTCAGCGAAAGAGAAGAAGAATTACGGGATCTGCCGAATGAAATAAACAGTCTAATGAGTACAGAATACGGACTGACAATAAATCGAAGAAAGTAATGAGAAGTACCAGAAATGAAACAACGAGAAACTTAACATCAGAAGTGATGGCCACAAAGTAGATGAAGTTAAGGAATTCTACTACCTAGCCAGCAAAATAACCAATGACGGACGGAGCAAAGTGGACATCAAAAGCAGACTAGCACTGGCAAAATGGGCATTCCTGGCCAAAAGAGGTCTACTAGTATAAAACATAGGCCTTAATTAGAGGAAGAAATTTCTGAGAATGTACGTTTGGAGCACAGCATTCGATGGCAGTGAAACATGGACTGTAGGAAAACCGGAACAGGAGAAAATCGAAGCATTTTAGACATGGTGCCACAAAATAATGTCGAAAATTTGGTAGACCGATAAGGTGAGGAATGAGGAGGTTCTATAAAGAATCGGCGAGGGAAGGAGTATAATGGGAAATATTGACAAGAAGAATGGAAGGATGGCGGGACATCTGTTGAGACATCACGGAATCATGGTACTAGAAGGAGCTGTAGAGAGTAGAAACTGTAGAGGTTGGAATACATCCAGCAAATAATTGAGGGCGTAGGTTGCAAGTGATGAGATGAAGAGGAGGAAGAGAGGAAATCGTGACTGGTCGCATCGAACCACTCAGAGGACTGATAAGTCAAGTAAAAGAGTAGGAATTGCTCTATTATGAATAGAAATGTTTTCTTGATTAGCATTTCTCATATTGTATTTCTTGCTGTCGCCACAGCTGTATTCTTTTGCTGGCCTAGGTTCTAGGCACTTCAGTCCGGAACCGCGCTGCTACTACAGTCGCAGGTTCGAATCCTGCCTCTAGCATGGATGTGGGAGATGTCCTTAGGTTAGTTAGGTTAAGTAGTTCTAATTCTAGGGGACTGATGACCTCAGATGTTAAGTCTCATAGTGCTTCGAGCCATTTGAACCATTTTTGTTTTCTATTGATAATGTATCGAAACGCATAACGAAGAATAAATTAATTTGCGACCATGATGTTTCCAAAATTGTATAATGTGCCTAATTTGAATATTCGCTTGCCTTAAACGGGGAAGGATTTCTTACTCAAGTGATGTAAAAGGTCTTGGCATCCAGAAATCAATTTAAAGAGTATACAGACTGCTATAGACTAGAAAAATGTGGCAAATCAGCAGTAACGACTCATGCCACGCTTCGAAAATGGAAGACCAGGTGAAAATTTTGAACAATAACTAATACAGAACTGGCATCACGGAAGAAATAGAAATTTTCATTTACAATAGAAAAAAAGGTGATAATATTCTTAACAACATAACTGAACATAAAAATTCAAAATTCTTCAAAAGCCTTAAACCATCTCGCATCTAATGCGTTGTATGTAAGATGTACTACTGTGAAACAAAAGTATACCAGACTGTCAGTATCGAATATCGCTGAAAGAAACGATAGTCGATAGTCATCCACACTGTAAAAGCCCGCCATATGGTATTTAAGATATACTGTTTACATCTTTGGAGAAATTGGAGAAATATTTGTGCAGTTAAAGTGTGTCAAAAAATCACTATTCAAATGAGCAGTGCAATACTGTAATGTCGAACAACAGCTCCGCCAGTTCTCCAAAGAGGCAGATGAAACTTTGGGATGTCAAAATAAGAGAATAACCGATGCACAAAAATTTTATCACACGTTTATCATGCCGTTACAACTGATGCTAAACCGTGTGCATCCTGCACAGGATGCAGTATAAATCACAACAAAGAGACCCAGTCACAAGGAGAAGAAAACGCTGGACATCGCTCTATGAGAACCCATTGCTCTTCCCCTCTCCCTACATTCCCAAGCAGCAGACGAAGTGACCAAAACAGTATTAGGTTCATTTGGACTAAGACTTTTTATCTTTACGTACCATCTACACGAATAAAGACCTGATGATGTGCGAAATACGCCTTAAATGTGTTGCATAGAATTAAATTAAAGATAAAATCAGTAAATGAGAATGTTAGCAGAAAAATACAAATATTTATGTCTTTGTCTCCTTTCTTCGCTAAATTTTAATTTGTGCAGGAACGCTTTGATGACAACTTCCAGCAGTGTCCAACAAATGAAGAAATAACATTTCATATTGTTGGTTCATTGACTCCTACGACAGCAGAAGATTTTCACTACGAATTAGACGCTCCTTCGTGAGGTGCAAAGGTGTTTCGTAGCTAAACGACGGACATATTTTGGGACAATTTGCTTCGAATGTTGCACTGGACGTAATGAAATCTATATACCTTTTAGGATATTGACAGTCACTGACTTGAGAATAAGTTTCTAATTTTTCAAAATATGTTTTAAATTTTTAAAATTCATTGTTAAAGAATTTTTTTAATATTTTAATATTTTAAAACTTCAGTTATTCGTGCTCTTTCCTACATTCTTAAAATATGCGAATTTTACGTTATTGACCACAGCTAACATATTTAGATGTGAGTAGGCTGGTGGCCACTTGCTTCGTCTACATTTTCTCCTTCAAGCCCCTTCTCCCACTTTCCAGTACCCGCTGTCTCCCATATTCCTGAATAATACCGCAGATTAATGTTCTAATTTCAGTGGCATACTCGTATTTTTAATGACTTCGTGATGTTCTAAGTACAAAACACATTGAAGAGGCAAATGAACTGGTACATCTGCATAATATCGTTTAGGGTCTCCGCGAGCACGCACAAGTGCCGCAACACGACGTGGCATGGACTCGACTAATGTCTGAAGTAGTGCTCGAGGTGTGTCGGTGTTGACGGACCCAGACGTGGCGTAAAGCTTAACGTCGTACAATCAAGGGTACACGAGTGGGCCTTCGGTTCCGAAAAGCCCATATCGATGACCTTTCGTTGAATGGTTCGCCCTCTGACACTTGTTGATGGCACTGAAGTCTGCAGCAATTTGCGGATGAACTGCGCTTCTGTCACGTTGAATTCTCTTCAGTCGTCGTTGGTCCCGCTTTTGCAGGATCTTTTTCCTGACGCAGCGATGTCGGAGATTTGATGTTTTACCGGATTCCTGATATTCACGGTACTCTCGCGAAATGGTTCTACGGGAAAATCGGGCGCCGACTATAACACCAGTCCCAAACTTACTTAAATCTATATAACCTGCCATTGTAGCAGCAGTAACCGATGTAACAACTGCGCCAGACACTTGTCTTTTATAAGTGTTGGCGACCGCAGTGCCGTATTCTGCCTGTTTACATATCTCTGTATTTTAATACGCATGCCTATACCAGTTTCTTTCGCGCTTCAGTGCATTTTTCTTTATAAATCTGCCGGAAGCGTTTTAGTGGATTAAGCACATCTGAAGATGCCAGCTACTTGCCGAATTCGGTAATATGAATATTTTTATACGTCGGAGCGATCGTAAAGTAGTAAATTATTACACAGGCGAATCATAATGCCTGACACTCGTTAGATCATTTACAACCCTCCTTTTAACAAGATACTTGTAGCTGAGTTTCACGATGGATTAGAACATGATTCTGACTGACGCCCCATTATGATTGGTAAGTTTCTGGAGATTCGGCCGTGACTCATGCATGTGCTTCAGATAAGTGATCATCGCTGAAATTACTACGTCACGCTGTGAAGTCGCTGACTGCTGGTACGCGCTAAAGAATGAAGACTGCATCCACTTCATACGGCAACCGATACAAGCCACATCAGACTGTCACCTAAGGTCACGTCTTGCTTCACTCCGCTCGTGCCATCTCTGTCAAGATCCCAGGATCCAATACTAATTCGAATTACATTTTTTTCCATTCATCTATTTTCATATTACGAACACAAGGCTGATCTTTTTTTTTCCTGAAGGTGTGTTTTCATATCATAATTGCTGCAGATATTCGGTGTTATTCTAAAATTTAATTGTTTTTACTTTTCTTTACATTTTCATATTATAATATGTTACGTCCTTGCTTGTTCCAGAGGAAATCCATTATAAAAGATTATTATTTAATGGATATGGAATCGCCAAATATGATTTGCAGAGAATAATCCCATTTCTTGCCATTTTTGGCATATAATTGTCCTCATATTCGTTTAAGGGACAACTTCCAGTAACCACCACAACAAGTAACAGTGCTCGGATGTCTGAACACACAGTTGCGTGAGAGACTTACTGGTTTGTGTTGAAAATATGAGACAGTTATATACAAGGAAAATTTTCCCAGTTTTCTCGACGACGATTTCGGGTAAAGGCAGAAAGTAGTGCGATGTTACCAAAGTTATTGCCCTTTCTTTCTTGATCTATACTGAAATACCCCGTGTACATTGAGACTGCCAAGATAGATACGAAGCCCACACCTACTACAGTAGTACAAGTTTATATGCCAACTAGCTCTGCAGATGACGAAGAAATTGAAGAAATGTATGATGAAATAAAAGAAATTATTCAGATAGTGAAGGGAGACGAAAATTTAATAGTCATGGGTGACTGGAATTCGAGTGTAGGAAAAGGGAGAGAAGGAAACATAGTAGGTGAATATGGATTGGGGCTAAGAAATGAAAGAGGAAACCGCCTGGTAGAATTTTGCACAGAGCACAACTTAATCATAGTTAACACTTGGTTTAAGAATCATGATAGAAGGTTGTATACATGGAAGAACCCTGGAGATACTAAAAGGTATCAGATAGATTATATAATGGTAAGACAGAGATTTAGGAACCAGGTTTTAAATTGTAAGACATTTCCAGGGGCAGATGTGGACTCTGACCACAATGTATTGGTTATGACCTGTAGATTAAAACTGAAGAAACTGCAAAAAGGTGGGAATTTAAGGAGATGGGACCTGGATAAACTGAAAGAACCAGAGGTTGTACAGAGTTTCAGGGAGAGCGTAAGGGAACAATTGACAGGAACGGGGGAAAGAAATACAATAGAAGAAGAATGGGTAGCTTTGAGGGATGAAATAGTGAAGGCAGCAGAGGATCAAGTAGGTAAAAAGACGAGGGCTAGTAGAAATCCTTGGGTAACAGAAGAAATATTGAATTTAATTGATGAAAGGAGAAAATATAAAAATGCAGTAAATGAAGCAGGCAAAAAGGAATACAAACGTCTCAAAAACGAGATCGACAGGAAGTGCAAAATGGCTAAGCAGGGATGGTTAGAGGACAAATGTAAGGATGTAGAGGCTTATCTCACTAGGGGTAAGATAGATACTGCCTACAGGAAAATTAAAGAGACCTTTGGAGAGAAGAGAACCACTTGTATGAATATCAAGAGCTCAGGTGACAACCCAGTTCTAAGCAAAGAAGGGAAGGCAGAAAGGTGGAAGGAGTATATAGAGCGTCTGTACAAGGGCGATGTACTTGAGGACAATATTATGGAAATGGAAGAGGATGTAGATGAAGATGAAATGGGAGATAAGATACTGCGTGAAGAGTTTGACAGAGCACTGAAAGACCTGAGTCGAAACAAGGCCCCGGGAGTAGACAACATTCCATTAGAACTACTGACAGTCTTGGGAGATCCAGTCCTGACAAAACTCTACCATCTGGTGAACAAGATGTATGAAACAGGCGAAGTACCCTCAGACTTCAAGAAGAATATAATAATACCAATCCCAAAGAAAGCAGGTGTTGACAGATGTGAAAATTACCGAACAATCAGTTTAATAAGTCACAGCTGCAAAATACTAACACGAATTCTTTACAGACGAATGGAAAAACTAGTAGAAGCGGACCTCGGGGAGGATCAGTTTGGATTCCGTAGAAATACTGGAACACGTGAGGCAATACTGACCTTACGACTTATCTTAGAAGAAAGATTAAGGAAAGGCAAACCTACATTTCTAGCATTTGTAGACTTAGAGAATGCTTTTGACAACGTTAACTGGAATACTCTCTTTCAAATTCTGAAGGTGGCAGGGGTAAAATACAGGGAGCGAAAGGCTATTTACAATTTGTACAGAAACCAGATGGCAGTTATAAGAGTCGAGGGACATGAAAGGGAAGCGGTAGTTGGGAAGGGAGTAAGACAGGGTTGTAGCCTCTCCCCGATGTTGTTCAATCTGTATATTGAGCAAGTAGTAAAGGAAACAAAAGAAAAATTCGGAGTAGGTATTAAAATTCATGGAGAAGAAATAAAAACTTTGAGGTTCGCCGATGACATTGTAATTCTGTCGGAGATAGCAAAGGACTTGGAAGAGCAGTTGAACGGAATGGACAGTGTCTTGAAAGGAGGATATAAGATGAACATCAACAAAAGCAAAACGAGGATAATGGAATGTAGTCAAATTAAATCGGGTGATGCTGAGGGGATTAGATTAGGAAATGAGACACTTAAAGTAGAAAGGAGTATCGCTATTTAGGGAGTAAAATAACTGATGATGGTCGAAGTAGAGAGGATATAAAATGTAGACTGGCAATGGCAAGGAAATCGTTTCTGAAGAAGAGAAATTTGTTAACATCGAGTATAGATTTAAGTGTCAGGAAGTCGTTTCTGAAAGTATTTGTATGGAGTGTAGCCATGTATGGAAGTGAAACATGGACGGTAAATACTTTGGACAAGAAGAGAATAGAAGCTTTCGAAATGTGGTGCTACAGAAGAATGCTGAAGATTAGATAGGTAGATCACATAACTAATGAGGAAGTATTGAATAGGATTGGGGAGAAGAGAAGCTTGTGGCACAACTTGACCAGTAGAAGGGATCGGTTGGTAGGACATGTTCTGAGGCATCAAGGGATCACCAATTTAGTATTGGAGGGCAGTGTGGAGGGTAAAAATCGTAGGGGGAGACCAAGAGATGAATACACTAAGCAGATTCAGAAGGATGTAGGTTGCAGTAGGTACTGGGAGATGAAGAAGCTTGCACAGGATAGACCGAAGCTTGCACAGGATAGAGTAGCATGGAGAGCTGCATCAAACCAGTCTCAGGACTGAAGACCACAACAACAACAACAACAACAACATTGAGACTAACGTTTGAAAGCAGGTCACTGTAGTAATACTTTGTCTTGTGACATGACTATGAACCCGGTTTTAATGCGCTGAAACACTCCCCTTCAAACGAAATCTGACCCGAAAATGATCAACAATGCTGTATGACCATCTTAACCTTGTAGATTGTAGTGACCAGGATTTTCTCATAGCGTTAAGTAAAAATGAAATGGGGATTTAAGGTAAGCCAAACCATTATAATTCGAACACATAACCTTGCAACACACGTTACACAGCCGTGCCCTATCTGTGTAGAAATGCTATGTGCAATGAAAATGGACTTGCACAATGTAGCCTACAACAACTTCGAAGACACCCACTGCTTCTTGACTGTCTATAACAATCAGATATCTGACGCTGACATGCTGGTGGGACGAGCTTTTGCCCTGTTACAGAGACTTTACGTAGCCATGCTCTTTCTATTGGATAAATACATTGCATAAAACTCTTTACCTTACCCTGACGGTCAAGTAGTGTGAAGCCTCAGAAATTTTAACTGACTAACCCTAGGCTGTATCACAAAGAGTATGCGCAATGGAAATGTAATTACCGGTCTTCAGACCGACTAATTAGGCACTGAGCTCTACTAAACGCTACCTAGTGTCTTCTTCTCACAGGGTGCTTGAGGTAGCTATTACATGAGGGAGGATGTTGTGCTGTTAGTCACACTGGGAGTAGGGTTAACGAACTAAATGGATAAAGGACATTTATTTATAAAGTGGAGCGTACTCCTGAACTATTAAAGCTCTAAAACTATGGATCTGTATGAGCAAACTGTTCTAATCACCACTATTCAGAAGGAATTAGGCTGGGTCAGGGATCCATTATTGACACGTATCTGGTCATACGCAAAGACTCAGACACTTGCCGAATAGCCGAAGGTAAATTTCACCATTTCGACATCGAACGACGGTGACGTGGTTGTGTGGTCACGGCGTTGGACTGCGAAGGGGATATATAGGTTCTAATCTTCCTTGTGCACAACACTTTTTTTCATGAAATTATGAACTTCCGTCCGGTGAATCTGTTCGCTATATTCAAATTTGTGTCTTTATTGAGGTGTAACGTCCGTTTCCAACAGCGACGTGTGAGAGAGGTCCACTTGTACATGGAGCCAGATTTTGTAATATAATTGAGAAAATATGACTTGAAACGATTGTCGCATGCAGAAGAGATTGTATTTTTGACACCACTGAACCAAAGATGTTGCCTGAATAGCAGAATCGATTGTAAGTAGAGGCTACTCTACTCCAGCTGCCCCCCTTCTGTCCCAACAGCCACTCCTACCCCATCGCTGCAATGCACCAGACCTCCATCCTTACATCAGCATATTCCTATCCTCTTTACTGGGCAGCCTTTTCCGCTTCACCAACTGGCTCCCCATCCCATGGCAGGTCCTTCCAATTCGTAGTGATAGGAAAGAGCTTCTTTCAAATATCAGTGTTTCTCCACTGTGTTTAATGTTTTAAGCAAGCGCCCCTTATGTTTAGTTTACCTTCTGTTAATACCATATTATCTCTAACTACCAGCGCAAACAGTCATCTATCATATGTCTCAAAACTTTCAATTTGTTTTTCACCTTAGAAAAGTTTTAAATTCAGTGTAATATCTCTGCTATCTTTTTCTATTTTTTCACCTAATTTACATTTTTATAGCCCATTGTCTGAAGAGTGGGTTGCCTGTACCGCTGACAGCCCACATTGGGTTCTGGGGGATGAAATAACAATAAAAAAGACAGAAAATTCATCCTTTGAGGCCAAAATAGTTCGCTGTAAGTTCCCCACTCGTGTTTTGTCAAATACGGAGATCATTTTCGTGTTATGTTAATCTAAAATCTACTCGTCTGAAAGAAGAAGCTGTCCTTTCATATTAAACTTTGTTCGCGATAAGTTGCCTACTACCGGATTGTGGTTCTTAATATCCAGTAAGTCTATTGCAGTTACTGTTTGCCCTAAATTCTGAAAGCTTGTATAATGCTAAATCGCTTAAAGTTCTTAGCATGCATTTGCATTCACTTGTGAGTCACTAAGTCCTTGTTCTCCTTCAGTACAGTTTTAGAGCGAGGAAACTGCTGGTCAAGTTTACAAACCTGTCGTAAAATACTCGAGGTTTCCGAATGAGTATTTAGTAAATTTTTACACAGTTTGCATTGCGAGGCACCTACCGATTTATCTGAAGCGGCCTCATAAATACACGAAAAACTTCCCCTACTCGATTCTGGCTCTCTTTCGTGATAAGTATACATTCCTCAATTCTTAATTTCTCTTCAATCTCATTTGAGTTTGGTTTTTTCATTTCGCTGCTGCCACCGTTATGATAAATGGGCTGCAGGGAAAACAGCTACGCAGACATAACCCCGCCTAATTCCGTTAGACTGATAACACAAACTGTTGTCAGGTGCTGGAGACTGGACGGGCCCCTTGAAGCTTTCCAGGCTTGCGGAAACCTAAATCGGCCTGCCTTAACCACTGCGCTTCAGTGAACGTGAAATATCGTGTCTGCGTTGTGACGGTTTGCTCTCCTTTAATTGTTGCGACAGACACATGGACAGGCAGGCTGACCATACGTCAGCTCAGCGGCTCCTTTAGGACACGCCAACACTGTACGAAATCCATCCTACCTAAAGACCGAAAGACGCAGAGGGGGAGAATTGATCAGTCGACAAATTATCTGTTCACTCATCCTCAAAATTTTCCAATGGTTCCGTGTCTAAAATACGAAGAGACACATTCCTCGCACTTTGGTCTGAAGTAGCCAATCGTGAGGGCGCCATTAAGAAATCCCGCGCAGATAACGATCCGCCTGAGCCGCGCGTCCAGACGGCTTTCAACATTAAACTCAGATGCCGTTCTCAGACCTCTCTACATCTACATCTACGTCCATACTCCGCAAGCCACCTGTCGTGGTGTGGCGGAGGGTACCTTGAGTACCTCTGTCGGTTCTCCCTTCTATCCAGTCTCGTATTGTTCGTAGAAACAAGGATTGTCGGTTGCTTCTGTGTGGGCTCTAATCTCTCTGATTTTATCCTCATGGTCTCTTCGCGAGATATACATAGGAGGGAGCAATATACTGTTTGACTCTTCGGTGAAGGTATGTTCTCGAAACTTTAACAAAAGCCCGTGCCGAACTACTGAGCGTCTCTCCTACATTGGCCGGCCGGAGTGGCCGTGCGGTTCTAGGCGCTGCAGTCTGGAACCGAGCGACCGCTACGGTCGCAGGTTCGAATCCTGCCTCGGGCATGGATGTGTGTGACGTCCTTAGGTTAGTTAGGTTTAATTAGTTCTAAGTTCTAGGCGACTGATGACCTCCGAAGTTAAGTCGCATAGTGCTCAGAGCCAATTAACTGCTTCCAGTTGCTGACCTGCTATTTTGTAGCTAAATGATAAGGGATCTATCTTTCTACGTATTCGCAGCACATTGTACTTGTCTACATTAAGATTCAATTGCCATTCCCTGCACCATGCGCCAATTCGCTGCAGATCCTCCTGCATTTCAGTACAATTTTCCATTGTTACAACCTCTCGATACACCACAGCATCATCTGCAGAAAGCATCAGTGAACTTCCGATGTCATCCACAAGGTCATTTATGTATATTGTGAATAGCAACGGTCCTATGACACTCCCCTGCAGCACACCTGAAATCACTCTTACTTCGGAAGACTTCTCTCCATTGAGAATGACATGCCGCTTTCTGTTATCTAGGAACTCACCAATCCAATCACACAGTTGGTATGATAGTCCATATGCTCTTATTTTGTTCATTAAACTACTGTGGGGAACTGTATCGAACGCCTTGCGGAAGTCAGTAAACACGGCATCAACCTGTGAACCCGTGTCTACGGCCCTCAGAGTCTCGTGGACGAATAGCGCGAGCTGGGTTTCACACGACCGTCTTTTTCGAAACCCATGCTGATTGCTACAGAGTAGATTTCTAGTCTCTAGGAAAGTCATTATACTCGAACATTATACGTGTTCCTAAATTCTAAAACTGATCGACGTTAGAGATATAGGTCTATAGTTCTGCACATCTGTTCGACGTCCCCTCTCGAAAACGGGGATGACCTGTGCCCTTTTCCAATCTTTTGGAATGCTATGCTCTTCTAGAGACCTACGGTACACCGCTGCAAGAAGGGGGGCTAGTTCCTTCGCGTACTCTGTGTAAAATCGAACTGGTATCCCATCAGGTCCAGCGGCCTTTCCTCTTTTGAGCGATTTTAATTGTTTCTCTATCCCTCTGTCGTATATTTCGATATCTACCATTTTGTCATCTGTGCGACAATCTAGAGAAGGAACTACAGTGCAGTCTTCCTCGGCCTTTAGTCTGTCATCCTCTGTTTCAGTGCCATTTTGGTCACAGAGTGTCTCGACATTTTTTTTTGATCCACCTACCGCTTTGGCATAAGACCAGAATTTCTTAGGATTTTCTGCCAAGTCAATACATAGAACTTTACTTTCGAATTCATTGAACGCCTCTCGCATAGCCCTCCTCACACTACATTTCGCTTCGCGTAATTTTTGTTTGACAGCAAGGCTTTGGCTATGTTTATGTTTGCTGTGAAGTACCCTTTGCTTCCGCAGCAGTTTTCTAACTCGGTTGTTGTTCCACGGTGGCTCTCTTCCATCTCTTACGATCTTGCTTGGCACATACTCATCTAACGCATATTGTACGATGGTTTTGAACTTTGTCACTCATCCTCAACACTATCTGTACTTAAGACATAACTTTTGTGTTGAGCTGTCAGGTACTCTGTAATCTGCTTTTTGTCACTTTCGCTAAACAGAAAAATCTTCCTACCTTTTTTAATATTTCTATTTACGGCTGAAATCATCGATGCAGTAACCGCTTTATGAGCGCTGATTCCCTGTTCTGTGTTAACTGTTTCAAATAGTTCGGGTCTGTTTGTCACCAGAAGGTCTAATATGTTATCGCCACTAGTCGGTACTCTGTTTAACTGCTCAAGGTAGTTTTCAGATAAAGCACTTTAAAAAATTTCACTGGATTCTTTGGCCCTGCCACCCGTTATGAACGTTTGAGTCTCTCAGTCTATATCCGGCAAATTAAAATCTCGAGCCAGAACTATAACATGGTGGGGAAATCTACTCGAAATATTTTCCAAATTATCCTTCAGGTGCTCAGCCACAACAGCTGCTGAGCCAGGGAGCCTATAGAGACATCCAATTACCATGCCTGAGCCTGCTTTAACCGTGACCCTCACCCAAATTATTTCACATTTCGCATCTCCGTCAATTTCCTTCGATACTATTGCACTTCTTATCGCTATAAACACGCCTCCCCCTTCGCTGTCCAGCCAGTCTCTGCAGTATACATTCCAATCTGATTTTAGGATTTCATTACTGATTTCGTCTGGTTTCAGCCAACTTTTTGTCCCTAGTACTATATGGGTATTGTGACCGTTTATTAATGAGAGCAGTTTTGGGACCTTTCAATAGACGCTCCTGCATTTTACTATTAGCACATTAATATTGTTATTCCATGTTGCATTTTGCCTACTCCTACCTTGCCGCGTCTCAGGAGGCGTCTTGCCGGGCCTAGGGAGGGAATTCTCTAACCTAAAAAGCCACATTTGCACTCCACACGTACTCCGCTACACTTGTAGCCGCTTCCGGCGTGTAGTGCACGCCTGACCTATTCAGGGGGACCCTACAATTCTCCACCCGATAGCGGATGTCGAGAAATTTGCACCCCAGATCTCCGCAGAATCGTCTGAGCCTCTGCTTTAAGCCTTCTACTCGGCTGCAAACAAGAGGACCGCGATCAGTTCTGGGAACGATACTACAAATAGTTAGCTCAGATTCCACCCCGCGAGCAAGGCTTTCCGCCTTCACCAATTTCGCCAATCGCCTGTACGAACTGAGGATGACCTCTGAACCCAGACGGCAGGAGCCATTGGTGCCGACATGAGCAACAATTTGCAGTCGGGTGCACCCAGTGCTCTCTATCGCCGCCGGCAGGGCCTCCTCCACATCTCGGATGAGACCCCCGGCAAGCAGACAGTGAACACTGGCCTTCTTCCTCGACCTTTCCCTAAGGCGCTCCATCACCCGCCTAACGTTGGAGCTCCCAAGAACTAATAAACCCCTCCCCCCGTGTGCCTGCTCGGATCTTGCTGAAGGAGCGGCCACATGTCCACTCACAGGCAGAGCGGGCGATGCCACACGGCCAGCCTCTACATTGACCCTCCACCTCTTGCGCCGCGAACGCTGCTGAACCTGCCACTCGCCTTGGGGAGAGGGTGGCCCAACCGCGCCCGGTATACGCGAAGTTGTCTCGACAGCAGGGACAGTGGGTGAAGCATGTAACACCTGGGGTGTACCATGCGACGCACCAGACTCCCTACTGCCGCTACACTGCGTGGCAGCAGCCTGAAAACGGCTGACCGCGGCCATCAACACGCTCAGCTGTTCGCGAACAGTGGTCAGCTCCTCCTGCGTCCGTACACAGCAGTCACACATCCTATCCATCCTAAGAAATCAATTTATTGTAGAGAGTTAATCAACTTTTAACTAGACTGCTAATTCACCAAAGGCGACTGATTGTTGACTAAACTGTGGTTGCTAGACACTTCTTGTAGAAAACAATGGAAATAGCGCTACCTGTCTCTGGATTGTATTGAAAACAAGCACTAGCACTACTGGCACTATGGTTGACTAAAGGGACTCTCTCTGACTGTATTCAAAACAAACACGAAATCTAGGGAACACTATTACTAACACTCGACAATTAAAGCTTCCTAAAAGCAAAAACACACGGAAGAAGAAGGGACAAGTAAGAAAAATACAGTTAATACTTAAATTAACGTAGCTCGCTGCACAGCAGACGGCAGTTACGACGACCTCTGCTGCAAAGTTGAAGCGATAAAGGCCACCTGAATTCCCAAGGGTGCATTCGTTTCCAATTACACCCCACATTCAATCAGTTCACCGATGGTCTAGCCTTAGGACATGTGGTTTCAGATAAATGAGTACTGAATGCAAAAGTAATGAAAATGAAAATAAAACTCACACTATTGTGGTTCCCAGCGCTATCTTTGTCCCTGCATGGAGCATATCAGAATACACAGTCAGGGGTCTACACCCTGGTGAACTTGGAAACACCACATAGCTATATGAAAGGTAGATTTTCTGACGCCTTTCAGAAATTCTGAAATTGACTCGTTTGGTGTGTCTTCGTCAATGCAAACATGTGACTAGACGCTTCACTGCAACATGCAGCTATCTCCTGAACTGCAAATTAAATTAATAAACACATCAAAAGTGTTCCCTCTACTGAAGGCAGCTGATTCTCTTTTGTCTTGCAGTACAGTGAACTGAATGTAATTCTCTCGAGAGCGAAGCCCATTTTTCAGCTACCATAGAGAAGTTATAGCTCCGTAAATGTTGACATCGAAAATGGTACATAGCTTTTCAATTTTTTTCATCATCTGCAAGTCGCCTGATTTTTCGGGCACGTCAATAAGTCACTGCGTGTACTCAGCATCTGAATAATCTAATTATAATTCTTTCCACTACTTTTGATTTGTAAGCATTATCCTATACGTAGCTAAATGTGAGATATCAGATGGGCCTGTAGAATAACGGGGCGTGCTAGTAGAGCATCGATTAGCTTTCTAAAATTGGTCAATAATTATATCTGCCCAGTTTACTTTGAAAAATCTGTACCCGAAATTACTTTATCTGCATCTTGTAGATATAAACAAACAAAGTATTTTTTAGATAGTTTCCATTACAGTTACACTGCTCGAAAACTGCTAAGGGACGATTGACACTTGCTAAGGAGCAACTACTATTTGCAACCGACAACCGAAAATTACTACGGAACACCAGACCAATAATAGTACAAGGAGATAAGAGGGCAGAACGTGTTAGCTGCAGCGAAACCTGTGCACGAACGCATGGTATGGATTTGTCAGCTGATGCAGTACGGTGTTTGAAGAAAGTTGGTTGTGGCACCGTTTAGTGCGGTATTCCCTGTGGTGCGGCAACATGGCTGCAAGACTGAATACTTACTATCGTAGACGAACAGTTTATGGCTCGAAGGTGGTCATTCACTACTGTGGCCACGGTAATGGGTGTGTCCAAAAACATCATCTCGCGACTTGAAAAGACCGTTGAAGGAGGAAACGCTATGCGAAAGCATTCCGGTGGTGCTAGATGGACCATCACACCGGAAGATGATCGATACAGAGCTCTAGTGACGAAATGGAACAGAGGTCTCACTCCTAGGCAGATCGCTGCAGACGCTGCAACCGGTGCCGGTAATCGTCTTTCAGCCATAACCATTTCGCGACGGTTAAATCAGACTGATTTGTGCACTTGGAAGTCTGTTAAATGCGCCCCACTTCATCCACGCCATAGTCGAGAAAGAGTTAGTTTGTGTAGGGAGCATGTTGGAGGAGGTCAGCAACAGTGGTCCCGAGTGATGTATTCCGACGAATCCCGCTTCACTGTGGTAAGCGATTCTGGCCACCAGTTAATTTGACAAGTGAGGGGAAGACGTTACACACCACAGAATTTCCTTGAACGTCATGGGTATGACTAGGCTTTGTGGTGGGGCAGGCACTATGGACACTGGCAGAACAGCGATGCATATCTTTGAGCGAGATACCGTTACGTCATAATAGTATTGCAGCTAAATTATTCTGGAACACGTGCGTCTGCCTACGGGTGCGATGGGCCCCGACTTTCTGATGTCGACGACAATGCTCACCACAAACAGGACCGTTAAGGTTAAGGACGCACCGGAAAGTGCGAAAATATTGAACATTGAAAGGTGGCTACACTCAGCCACAGCGCCAGAGATTGCGCCAAAGAGTATTATTCCGCCGCCTCCACTGGCAGTGCTTGTCGAGAACTCGTAGTAGAGTGCTTGCTGAGATGTCGTAGTGAAATGTTCTTGTCGAGAAGTCGTAGTGGAGAGTGCTTGTTCCATGTTTTATGCAGTTGTTTGATGGGCTAGACAGCAGATGTTGTTCGAATGGAGATATTGTAATGATCAGAGTGCTTTTCGTCAATATATATGAAGGTAAAATATTCCCTGTTTTTTTTCATTATTTCAGTGTCTTAGATAATGCGTCATTACAGGTTCAGTGTCCGCCACGGTAGCTGAGTGGTCAGCGTGACAGGCTGTCAATCCAAAGGGGGCCCGGGTTCGATTCCCGGCTGGGTCGGAAATTTTCTCCGCTCAGGGATTGGGTGTTGTGTTGTCCTAATCATCATCATTTCATCCCCATCGACACCCAGGTCGCCGAAGTGGCGTCAAATCGAAAGACCTGCACCAGGCGAACGGTCTACCCGACGGGAGGCCCTAGCCACACGACATTTCCATTTTTTTATTACAGGTTCAGTCAACAAAGCATCTGGCTCGTGTTCTTGTATTAGAGTGTAATTCTGGTTTTCTTGCGCAATTATAGTGTTTCTATTTTTTTTAATTACTTCAGTATAAATGGTATTTAAAATTTCTTGTCTTGTTAAAGAAGAACCGTGCCAGATGTGTACGTTGAATCACACTTCCACACGCAGAACAGTTACACTTGTGCTTTGGTTTCGTAGGTTTTATAGTTGCTGGGGACTTAATTAATTAATTGTGTTTACGAAAATTTTCTTTCATTCTTTGTTGTTATTCTATGCAGTCAGATTGCGTACAAATACTAGTCAGGGCCAACCGGTTACGAGACTTAGTAATCGGACATACAGCGACAAAAATTTAAAAATTATTTGCATTATAAATAATTAGGCCCCCATGCACGTGGCGACCGCTGCTTCGGATCGTCCCTTGGAATTCTTCTGATTGTAAAAATAGTAGACAGTAGTATTGTTGTAGTAATTTGTAGTTTAGTAATAGTAGTCTATATTGCATGTGTAGATTTGGTAACTGGCATTTTTCTAATGGTATTTTGCAAAATTTATTTTTTGTTGTCTTGTCTACGGGTTTGATAATTTAGTGCAATTATTTGAATTATTCGTTAATCGTGTTTGAGGGAAGCATTTCGTGTGAATGGTATTGTTGGTGATAACGTGTTATATTCTCTGTAATTTTCGTATTGTGACGAGTTTTGTATGTTTTGTAAATGATTACGTGATCGATGAAAAAGGCGGAAATGATGAATAGTCAGAATGACGAAATTGTTGACATGGCGAACTCGCCAACACAGGACAACAGTATGATGAATAATGGAGTTGAAAAATATTTAATAAGCAGGGAAAATAGTCCGGAAACAGTTCAAAATTTTTCACAATCGAAAAATTTTCAGATTACGTGGTTAACGACAGAAGAAATGGAGCAGTTGATGGGTGCAATATTAAATTTGGGATCACAAATAGGAACAATTAAAACTGAGATAGGAACAATTAGAACTGAGATGGGAACAATGGAAACACGGTTAGACTCACAAATAGGAACAATTACAACTGGTATGGGAACAATAGAAACACGGTTAGACTCAGTGGGATCACAAATAGGAACAATTAGAACTGAGATGGGAACAATGGAAACACGGTTAGACTCACGAATAGGGACATGTTTCAAAAATATGAAAGAAGAATCAAAGAAAGAAATTAGAGAAGAAGTACAACCGATTTTGAATGCTCACAATAATAGATTAATTGCAGTAGAGATTAGACAAAACGAACAGGATAGAGAACAGGAAGAAAAAGATCGCGTGATTGTACAGAAATTTTCAGAGTTAAATTTACAGCGTGCACACGATAAGGAAGAAATATGTGAAAGGATCGAGGAATCAGTACCAAATGACAGGACAAATAACTTAACGCAACAATATGAACAGTTAACTACCAAATGTGTCAATACTGAAACCCGAGTCGCGACACTTACGGAAGACGTAAATAAACAGAAAGAACAATTAGGTGACTTATCGGAAAGAGTTGAGGAGATTTCAGATAAATTGAAAAGTCTTAGTTTAAATGGGGACAGAGATTCAGATGATACAGCACCATTGCCATTTGCAGAAACCGAAGAGTACCAGAATATAAATAAGCATGTTGAAAATCAGGGAAAATTTAATGAACGCGTCAAAAGGGAATTTGAGGCATTGCGGAAGCAAGTCAAACAAATTCATGGCGAAATCGTAGGAAAAGACAGCAGAAGAAATTTAGAATCACAGATAGCAGAGGGCTTTGAAGAAAATAATTTATTTCATTTACGAGAAGCAACAAGAGAGCGCCAGGCGCGCGAACTTGACAATAATCGACATTGGGACAGGGACAGATGCGGTAGGTCTTTGTCGCCACGAGGAGAAAACTTTGAGTATAAACACTTCTTAACTGTTCGGAAATTTAAGATCTTTCGCAATTCTGAGAATGACATACATCCATGTTCATGGTTAGATCAATTTATTTATTTATTTATTTATTTATTTAACCTGATCAGATTAGGGCCATCAGGCCCTCTCTTACATCGGACCAGTGTTTCACACATGCAGCATTTCACACATCAGAGTTACATCATGAACATAGTTTAAATGAGAAAATTAGCTTACTCTAGTGACAATATGAATAAAGAGTAGTGACTAAGACCTAATAAAGTAAATGCGGAAGTATTTTTACAACAGTTGCTATACATACAGATTATGATAAAAGCAATAATAATAACAGTAAAACAAAAAAATCAAATAATAATGATGAACATGACTAAGACCTATTAAAGTAAATGCTGGCAGTATTTTTACATCAGGTGCTATACATACAGATTATGGTGAAAGCAATAATAATAACAGTAAAAAAAATCAAATAATAATGACAAACATGAGAAAGATTGGCAATAGTAATGAAGGTTTGTGCAGATGTACATTAATATTTTGGTGTGTAAAGTAGATGTTTACTAGTATAGCGAGTTTTGGGTAAGGGAGGTTTAAGGAGGGGGAGAGAGGGAAGTAATGAGGTGAAGTGCACTCATGTACAGAGGAAGGCATTACTGTTGCTTAAGTAGATACGTCATTAACTGTTTTTTGAAGCCGGTCATGTTTTTAAGTTCTCTAACATAACGAGGGAGGTTATTCAAGAGTCGGGTTCCCGCTACTGTAAAGGACTTGGAGAAGGTGACTGAGCGATGCAGTGGAACGGAGAGGATTTTATTATGATGGGAACGTGTGTTTCTGTCATGTTGTTCCGACATGAGTGTTAGGGAAGAGGCAGTAGATGAGACAGAGTGTATGGAAATCTCTGCGTTTGTCTGCACGCAGCCAGGACAATTTTGCATATGCTGGTGAAATGTGATCAAAAAGTCGAACGTCACAGATATATCGGACGCAGGCATTCATGACCAGTTCTAGACGTCGGGAATTTTCCTGAGAGAGGCCTTGTAGGATAATATCGCTGTAGTCAATGATTGGGAGTATAAGCGTTTGTACTAATTTCTTTTTCAGATCGAAAGGGAAGAGTTTTTTATATTTTTGTAGGACATGAAGGGATGCTGATGCTTTTTTGCACACTGCAGTTACGTGCTCTGTCCAATTTAGATTTTCATCTATTATTACTCCCAAACTCTTTGCTGATGGCGAGAAGTTAATATTTGTTCCATTTAGGATAAGAGGTGGTACGGATTCCCGATGTTTTGGGCTAATGAGCTTAGAGTGACCAACAAGTACCGCTTGGGTTTTAGATGGGTTTAGTTTTAGACCTATGTCCTGTGCCCATTTTGACAGTGCATCGAGGTCAGTATTGAAATTTTCAATAGCTTTCTTGAGATTGCTTGGTTTCGCACTTAGATACAACTGAAGGTCATCAGCATACATGTGGTATTTGCAATAGGTCAGGACCGATGACACATCATTGACATAAAGAGAGAAGAGTATAGGACCTAATACTGAGCCTTGGGGAACGCCTGACACTACCTGCCGCCATTGTGATTTTATATCCCCAGACAGGACGCGTTGCTGACGCGACATCATGTATGAGCGAAACCATTGCATTGCGCTTTGTGAGAAATTTAGACCGCTAAGTTTGGCTAGTAAGATGTCGAAGTCGACAGTATCAAATGCTTTGCTGAAATCTAAGAAGCAAATAATAGTCGCTTCTTGTCTGTCCATGGCAAGTTTCAGGTCATCTGTCACCTTTATCAGAGCGGATGTTGTGCTTCGATGTTTACGGAAACCTGATTGGTATTCGTCTCGTAGGTTGTTAGTAGTTAGGTAGTTGGTGAGCTGGTCATGAACTATATATTCTAAGGCCTTTGATAGTGCAGGAAGAAGGCAGATGGGGCGGTAGTCAGAGGCTGCTGTGGCGATGTCCTTTTTAGGCAGTGGCTTAATTTGTCCCAGTTTCCAGGCCTCAGGGAAAACACTTGTGATTAATGAATCGTTGAAAATGTCTGTTATAGAGGGCAGTAGTTGGTCAATAATAAGTTTTACCATCTGGATAGTGATACCATCATGTCCAGTAGATGCTGATCTAATCCGCATTATGGCTTTCTTGACAGTACTGCAAGTGACGTGCTGTAGATAGAATTTTTCTTTGCTACAGTCGTTCATCCCAATGAAGTAACAATGATTCTCTGTTTTTTTTGCGGATCAATTTTGGTTGCAGGTAATGTGAAGAATCGGTTTAGTTCTTCAGCTGGGACCATGGGATTTTCTGCACCTTTTATTTTGCCTAAACCGAGACTACGGAGATTTTTCCACAGGATAGCTGGTCTACATCTATTGTCAGCTAATGTATGGGCATGTCTGAGCTTAGCGTTTCTCACCGCTTGACTGACTTTGTTTCGTTTCTGCTTGTATACAGCGTGATTTTCAGGTGTAGGGTGTATCTTGTATGCTCGATGTGCAGCACCTCTGAGATTCATGAGCTGTTTTAGTTCATCAGTCAGCCAAGGTGCAGGTTGCCTTTTTACTTTTCTGGTCTTTATTGGAGCATATTTGTCATATAGCTGAGTAATTTTGTTAGTGAAATCGTGGAGTTTGTCGTTTATGTCCATGAGGGGAGTAGAGGTCATCCCCCAAACTATTTCTTGTGCCTCAGTTTCGAGTTCAGGCAAATTTATGCGTTTGAGGTCTCGGTATGTAGACAGTTTTTGTTTCTTTCTAGGGCATTCTAGTGAATACGTCATGGAAATGATGTCATGGGCAGACATGCCAGGCGCAGATATTTGAGAGGTGCGGATTATTCTGTTCGGAGATTTCGTTGCGAATATATCTATGAACGTGTGACTGGTAGTCGTGTGATGAGTAGGTGCCAGCTGAAGTAGCGTCATATTTGAGGAAGAAAGCATCCTCTTAAATTTCCCAGTGGAAGGACTATTGCACAGAAAATTAATGTTAGTGTCACCAGCTATAATTACATGTTCATATGACGAATCGAGACTAGAGAGGGCAGTTTCGAAGCAGGCGAACCCACCTACTTTAGGAGGTTTGTAAAGGACACATATTAAGCACTTTCTGTTAAGTGATTTGATCTATATGAACATATATTCCACTTGCTTATCTACATTGTTGTCGGATGTGTGTAGTACTGTAGGTGACAAATCAGAGCGTATGTACGCCCCTACTCCGCCCCCTCGTCTGTTGCATCTGTCGTGCCTGAGAAAGATATAGCCATCTAGGTTTACGGAAGTTGTAGGAATACTTGGTTTGAGCCAAGTTTCTGACAAAAGTATTACGTGTATATCAGCAGTTTGAAATATATATTTGAAGTCGTCGAAGTGAGCTGGCAGAGACTGGACATTTGCATGTGCAATATGCAGCTTGGTGCGTTCGGGTGTTGATTGCCCGAGGAGGCTGCCGACCGATGTTTGCGAGTCGTGGTTGGCGGTGACAAGAGGGTCTGGCATGAGGAATGCGGAAAGCGTGTGAAGGAGAGGCGGGTGAGGGAGTGTCCTCCCAGTTCTGTGCGGTGAAAGCGGCCGGGAGGGGGAGGGGGTAGGTCCACGGGGAGACAACGGGATCTGCGGCCAAGGTCAGCGAGGTCTGCAACGGTTATGGAAGTAGCAGTGGGCTGGCAGGGGAAGGAATTTCGCTAAATACAACGGGAGTAATCTGCACGTTATGACAGAGTGTGATATTAATTGCACTTATGAGGATAACAACTAAAGTATGATGGTGGGTTGCTAATTAAGGATGGAAGTGAGACTACCTTATGCAATAATTAACAAAATTACATGAGAAAAACAATTAAAAATGAAAATAGTTATGTGGAGAAACGAAAAGTTGATAATACAAATAATAACAAATATTACACGAGAAAAAATAATTAGATATAAAAAAAATAGTTATTTAGAGAAACGAACAATTTGATGATACATTAGTTACGATATGGTTGACAGTGTAAACAATATAAACATACAGGTTAGTGGCAGCAAGATCAGACATGATTTAGCTTCTAAAGCACAGGCTTTCGAGTTCATTAACACTGCAAATTGTTTTCTTTCCGTTTTCGGTCTTAACCATTATCCTGCCGTCATTTGTCCATACGTTATGTAGCCCAAATTTCGAAATAGCGCTCTTCAAAATGTTTAGTCTTTCAGAGGTCAGATCCTCGCGTACTGTCAGACCCGACTTGGCGAGATTCTTCTTTGCTCTGAAGATTTCAGATCTCTTCCTATACGACATAAATTTCACTATTATAGGTCTTGGTTTTGTAGAACCTGGCGACTTACGACCCACTCTATGACATCTGTCAATGTCACTCAGAGTCACCTGCACGCCTAGCTTTTCTTGGACAAGGTTTATCACAAGCTCATCTGTGTTCTCCCTGCTGCTCTCTGGAATGCCGAACAGTCTGAGATTATTGCGTCTCTGATATTGTTCGAGCTCGTCCGTCTTCTCGATCAATTTCTGTTCGAGCAGTCGTGCTTTCTCCTCACTTGCTTTTAAAGATGTGTCCAGTGCACGGATCTCGCTCGCATTCGCCTCCAGAGTTTTCTGTATTTTGTCCGTCACTGCTGCAGTGACGGCATCAGTGATGGTTTGAACAACGAGCGTCTCCCTAGCCTGCAGCGCGGCACTCACCTCAGCCTTCACGAGTGCGGCGATGTCAGCGATCCCGGGCGGAGCGGCCGCAGCTCCCGGTGTAGACTCCGCACCTGCGCTGTCGCCGGCCTGGCCGTTGGCTGCACTGCGCGTTGTTCGGCGATTTTCCATTTTAAGTGCGATTCCATGTAATTGGTGCTCAGTATGTGATGTAAAATACGACACTCGGCAGTAGATATACGGCTTTAGTATATGTAGACTAGCCTAACTGCTTAAAACACCTCCAGATTTCACGTAAACTTGCGAGCCAAGCTAACGCACGTCACTCACTCGCCGCCATGTTGCCGCAACATTTACGTACGCACTTCCACCAAATTGGCCACTAAGTCACAAACTGGAAATTATGTGCGGCTATTGAGGTCCTCAGGGGATTCACTACACTAAGTGAATATGTGCCGTAACGTGCATAGGGCCCCGAGCTGTAGTGGTGCTATTTCCCTTTTAGTTTTCTGCACCGCTACCTACTCTTTTACTATTCTTTGCATCTGTCAAAAACAACTCTTCAACTATCAATCTATCTAGAGAGTCGTTAAAGAATAACCGGATATGACTATTTTACCTAAAAGTGATTTCGGAAATTACCATTTGCACTTAGTGTACCTTCAGCAGCATTTATTCGTAGTTTAAACGAAATTTTACCTGTTTATCTTCGTGACAATATTACTTCATATGTTGACGATATTCTTATTGCTAAACATTCTTGGAGTGAGCACAACAAAATTTTGGATTCATTATTACGTATATTTGCAAGAGTTGGCATTACAGTGAACTTGGAAAAATCTGAATTTGGTCGTTCTCAGGTGAAATTTCTCGGTCACATTATTTCTACAGAAGGTATTCTTCCTGATCCAGAGAAATTAGACGCTATTCGTAACTATGCTGTTCCTACCACAAAACGTGATGTTCGTAGTTTCCTTGGTGTCTGTAATTTTCTTAGACGCTTTGTTAGATTGGACGATTTGGCCACACCTCGTTTATGTGAACTATCTGGAAAGTAATCTAATTGGTGTTGGGATGAGGAAGCTCAGTCAGAATTTGAACAACTTCGTGATGCTTTAGTTGCTGCTCCACTTCTTTCACATCCGGATTTATCTAAAGATTTTTGTTTGGCGACGGACTCATCATACAAAGGCCTAGGTGCACACTTATTTCAAGAGATAGAAGAAAACAGCGTTGTAGTACAGAAAACTATTGGATTTGGAAGTCATGTTCTCTCTAAATCAGAAATGAATTATTCGATTACGGAACTTGAAGCTTTGGCTGTTGTATGGGTTTTCACAAACTTTCGGACATTTTGGTATGGCAGACATACTAAGGTTTACACCGATCATCGAGCTCTGGAATTTCTTATGTCAACAAAATTAACTCATGGAAGATTGTCACGATGGGCGTTGTATCTACAGGAATTTGACTTTAGTATTGTTTACATACAGGGTTCTTCAAATATTGTTGCTGATGCTTTATCACGTGCACCTATGGGTTTGAAACAAAGTGCTGAAGAGGACTGCAAGGAAAACAATTATTGTTTGATGTATATTCAAGGTGTTGCGTTTGAGAATTTTATTTCTTCTTCGCTCCAGGACATCGCTAAGGAACAAAATAAGGATGTAATCTGGAAGGATATTAAGGAGAAGTGGAGGAGAAAGGAAAGCGTAGCGATCAGACAGCATTATTTAGTTCGCAATGATATTCTTTTTAAGGGGATACGGAATCACCTATCCCCGCAATGTTAATATATGCCTACTATAGGGAACATTTTCTCACAAACTACTGGAGACAGAGAGGTAAAAATTTTACTGTATGTGCATTCATATGTTACAACAATAATGAAACAACAGTTTATTGTCAAAGTATTTTCTTACAGAGATATTGTACATTTATTTTTAAGTAAATTTTTTCCATCGCTTTTTACTAGACTATCACCCCTAAGTCTTTTGTAAATCAAGTAATTAAAAAATCGTTGATTCAGTATGTAATAGGGACCTATGTCACTACGTCATAAAAATTTCAGACTTCTAGGTTGACCAGTACCTGAGATAATGTTCCTAGATGAAGTCAAAAGTAAACTTACGGGAAACGGAGAAAGAAGATTAAAACATTCCTGATCCGTAGCTAATACCCCCTTCACAGTCTTCATAATCATCTTCAAGTCTTCTTTTGGCACCCCTCTGCACCTGTCTTGCTTTTTTCACTAATGTCTTGATTATATTATCAGCATGCCTTAGTCTGTGCTGATCTAAAAAGAACATAGCACGTACCGTACGGGAACCAACACACATACCCAACTTTTGAAGGACCTGGCATTTAGTTATATTTCCAAGATTGAAGGTTGCCACAGCATCATACACACCAAAATGTAGTGTATTAATTCCGACAAACACTGTTTTTGGGAGACGATGCCATATCACACTATTCAAGCACTCGTTGGGGTTCTGCGTTTTTCCGTGAAGACATTTCATCAGAAGACTTCTGTCAGCCAGATCTCTGAAAATGGGCTTTATTTCTACCATGATGGCTGATGGTAGACTGTGGTGGTGAATGTATTTCTCTCCTGTTGTTAGTCCCCTATTGTATTTACACCAGCTGTTTTCACCTTTGGGGCACAAACCATGTTGTGGATGCTCATCCGTGGATGCGGTGTGGAAATATAAAGCCCATATAGCTCTCCTCATTTCTTCAAGATTGCCTGTATTTTGCCTGATTGCAAGGCCATAGCAGTTCTGAATGTGGTCTATTATGGAATCAGTCAATCTTCCTCTGCCATCCAAGGTTTTCCCATCATCTAGTTTTTTCCCTTTCATAACTGATTTTAACCTTCTCAGCCTGGCACCCATTCTCTTCTGCACATGTCCTATACATTCAAGTTTGCTTATATTTACACTGTTCCCATATGGTTTGCTTTCCAAAACTTCTTTGAATGCTTTAGAGTCACCATCTCCCAGATATTTGACATAGCGAACATTATACCACTGTGAAGAGCGATGAAAAATTTTCTTCACCCCAGCAACCTCCATGCCACCACTACTACCATAATAATTAGCAATACAGTCATCACTGTGTTCATTTTTCAGCCTGCCTGTGCACCTACAGTATTTAGACATTATTGCAACATCAATAACCTTGCCAGTATCAACACTAGTTGCTGTTACAACACCATTGTTGGAGGTGTGGCCCCTTTTCTGCCACGTGCCATCAAACGCCACTGTGAGGTCACGACTGCCGTCATTTTCTTCCACTGCTTCTTCCACAGCAACCTGCATTGACTTCTGTGCTACATCTTCAACTGCAGATCCTAGTACATAATTGTAAGCTTCAAACTTTGAAGGTGCACTTGGAAGATTTAGAACACCACATAGCATATCACCAGCTGCTTTGCCCTTACCAATTGCTCGCAATCCAAAAACTAACCTAATATTTACACTATAGAGTTCAGTTTTCTTGTATCCATTATTTACAGTTACTGAAACCGAACTTGGAAACTTACAGCTGTATTTACAAACACTGCATATTAAATTAAACTGGGCAGCCAGGCCAACATGGGATTCTACTTTCAGAGAAACGTTTCCATGACATTTTTTGCAGCACAAACTGTTTTCAAGAGCTTCACACAATATATTCGTATCAATGAGTTCAAAAACTTCATTCCCTCTATCAAGTAAATTATATTTCTCTTCCAAATCTCTTAGTTTTTTATGAGAAGCACTGTTTTCATTTGGTGTAAGTTCGTTCGGCAAATTAGTAATAAGTGGATTCACATTTTCCAACAGTGATGATGATGAACTGCTTTGCTTTGCTAATGAATCATTATTTCTTTTCTTTTGCCAGTTCACACGCTTTTTAAATACTTTTGCTTTAGCTCTAGGCATTTTCACTGCGAAAAATGAAGCACTAAATACGAAATAACTCAACAACAACTACTTTCTTATATCACACTGTTTACAAAACAGTCCCGCCACAAAGTCAAAGAGTAACTTGAGGAAACCAGAGAGAAACATTTTCGGGCAACTAGTGTATAAATAGTCGCTGGAAACCGGGATATTTGAATTCATGTCACTTTAAAGGTACTGCCAAAAAGTTCATGGTCAGCCACGAGAGACGTGTATAACTAAAGCGCAATACCCGATCTCACAAATATATAAAAATAAAATAGTTATAATTGTAGTAGAGCTATGTATGATACGTCATTTTAAAGAGGAAACATGGCAGAATATAATACGCCAATAAAAAAAAATTCGATTTTTTAACCCAAAATCCGATTCCGTATCCCCTTAAACGAAAATCGGTCGACAACTCTGTTTGGTTAGTTTGTATTCCTAATGAGTGGGTTAATAAACTGATTTGGTACACACATTTCAGTTATGCACACTTTGGTCCCAGAAAATGCTTTCATAAATTACGAGAAAATTGCTACTTCAGTAATATGGAAAAACGTATTCGATCTGTTCTTGCCAAATGCAAATTATGTCAAAAGGCTAAGCCGCCAACTATTTCTCACAGAGCACCGTTGTTTCCTATCATTCCTGCGAAATTAAAGGACATGGCTGCAGTCGATTTGTTCGGTCCAGTGGTTCGTCCTACTAATGGTTTTGCATACATTTTAGTAGCAGTGGAACTGACATCAAAATATGTGTGTTTTACACCTTTACGCAAAGCAACAGCTCGTTCAGTAATTAACGCTTTCAGCAAACATTTTCTTAAAGAAGTGGGTCATGTTGATAAGGTTATATCAGATAATGGATCACAGTTTCGTTCTAAAATTTGGCTTCGTACTCTACGGCGTCGTAAGATTAAACCAATTTTCATTTCACTTTTTCACCCTCAATTTAACGCTTCAGAGAGATGGACGAAGGAAATCAATAAATTGTGTCGTCTTTATTATCATCAGAATCACAGAACGTGGAATCAGTATCTTCATATTTTTCAAAACATTCTGAATGAACTCCCTAATGATTCAACTTCTTTACCGCCTATATTGATATTAAAAAATAAAGCACCGACAAATCGCATTTCTGAAATTGTTCCTTTTCCGCCTACACGGAAACTGAGGCATTCTGAAGTTGTCAACCTGGCTCTACGAAATATTGCATCTGCGGCTGCTAGAAGAGAGAAATCAGCTAAATGTCCTGGTCGTTTAAAAACTTTGTCAGTTGGTCAAAAGGTGTTAATTAAGTCTCATCGTTTGTCTTACAAAGGAAAAGGCTTGTGTCGCAAATTTTTTCTGCTTTATAACGGTCCATATAGAATTCGCAAAATTATTCATGGTAACACTGTCGAAGTAGAAACTCTTAAATCTCGGCGCTCTAAGGGAGTACATCATATATCGAACGTTAAAATTTTTGTGGAATGACATACTTTAGAGAAACTAACAGCTACATGTAAACATGCAGAGAATACAAGGATACCGCGCTGTGTTTTGGCGGCGACACATACTCAAAGCAACAGTCAAGTCTGCGCGCCGCACAAGGCAGTCGTTGACCGCAAACAATTACTTCCTACGTCACGCGCCTACAGCTGATCGAGCGCTCAGTGTGAATACACTGACAGCCGTAAACAAATACACAGTTTAATTACTCCCATTAAATTCAGTATAAAGCTATAGTGACTTGATGAATTATGTTATTAACGTTCATATTTTTCAGGATACGGTTCTATAAAATATTTAAGAACTTCAGGTAAATTCTGTGCGTGTCCGACGTTAAGACGACTTGCTATCGAGAAAATTTCAGGAAGAATGTAATTTCGAAGAAGAAACTAATAAACTAAAAGGGTAACTATTAATTGAGTTTATTTTTCAGGTAACATATTTCCACTTAGGTACGTACTTTAGACGTAATTTGCTGCTCGCGATTACGTGATTCATACTTTGTGCTAAATTTCATATTCTATGAATTTACTTGTGAAGCGACGTGCTTGCGTACATTTGCTGAATTTGACAATGTTTTATTAATGAATAGGGTTGTTACTTGTGTATACTATGCATCGCTTGGCTGCTACGCTTTTTCACTGATGTCATATTTTTTTATTATGTGTCTGCTGTGCTTATTTATTTAAATTATAATTGTCACCTGATTAGTTGTGCTGATATGTATGTAAGTTATACTTTGTGATTTATCTGCTTGCGCCTTCATGTTTACTTATTAAGATTACATACGAACATTTATTTGCTTATGCTGATATGATGATAATGACCTGTGTATTATGTAAGATATATATTTGCTGCTTTGCGTATGGATTGCACATTTACACATTTCTGTTTTGTTGTCATAACTACTATTTAATTTGGTATATAGAAATGCTGATATACTGTGTACAAACATAGAGTTTAGGTCACACTATGGTATTAATTATAGATTGTTCACTTGGCAGAGCCTCGTTGTAGGAACTGTGCTGTATCCACTTGTTGGCACTCTGTTCTCTACTAGTATATTTACTCGCTATTGCATGTTTTGCTTACGCTCAGTGCCTTATATTTTTAAGATAAGAAAATGAACTGCTATAATTCGACGAACGACGTTAGTACAAGAAACTTCATAGAAGTCACATGAGCTGGAGGTTTTATGGAAGCTGTATAAATTTATACTAATAGGAAGGGAGCTAACGACATGACATACCAACACTAGGGTTAGACCATTGACAGTTATTACATTGCATTATTCGTGAACAATTGAAATAGCAGGTGACATTTGACACAAAAAATACTCCACATGTTTGCTTCTGCCATGATTCTTGAAGTGGTGTACACACTGTGAAATATTATGATCATTCACACTCCGTAATCGTACTTAATTACTGAGAGTTATTCGAACTAAAGTCTGTTAGAGGTCATGTATGCATTTCTTTTATTTAATGATGGACAAGGTAACCAAAATGTATTTTATAATTCATAATGAGTAGAAGATTTGGCTCAGGTGGACTACACAGAGGTTGTGTGTGGACATTGTGTCTTCGGATTGTATGGGATGATGAACTGAAGTTTGCACTAGGATTTTATCTGTACTTGTTCGAGGAGACTGACTAGAGGAAAGAGTTGTTATGGAAGTGAAATGATATTGGTGCAAAGGTTTATATGTATCGACGTATTGAAGAGGTATTATTGAGGTATTGAGATTGTGTGAAGTTGATGATTATTGGAGGTTTGGGTGGACAAGAGGTAAGGTAAATGATAATGATTGTAAGGTTTATATGTATCGACGTATTGAAGAGGTATTATTGAGGTATTGAGATTGTGTGAAGCTGATGATTATGGAGTTTTGATGGATAAGAGGTAAAGTAAGTGAGGAGCATATTTTTTTTGTTGGTTTATATGGAACAAGGAGGATGAAGATGGCAGACTAGAACACTCAAGTAGAAGGAAGATTGTCTATACACACACTTTGTTAAATCAATAAGCAGTACATACTTTTTTTTTTTTGGAGAGAGGAAGTAATTGCATATCTTGGCTCACTGACAGTTGTTCAGCAACCATGCATTTTGATCTGGCTTGGCAAACATTAGTCTTGACATGATTGCTATGACGTTGACTAACTATTATTGACTGTTATACATTGCTGCCACTACTACTTGATACACATGATGAACATCAAATTTTGACAGAACTGCATTTACATAGTTAACACTATTGAATTACACAGTAGTACTTAATGTGGATGAAAGATGAGTGCGTGTGTTTTGTGTGTTTTCCCTTCCTAATCCCAGATAAGTGGTACCGATTATCTCCTAAATATTATTTTACTTGCTTATTGTGGCTTGCACTGACACCCATAAATATTATAGGTTTACTGATATTTGTGTATTCGTAATAGTTAATATGACAATTATCTGATATCATTTGTGTGTTTCTTATAGTTTGTATGTTTAATGTAAGAGCATTGATAATAATTTTGTAAAAGCAATTGTGTGTGCATTCAAACTGTTGTTCACACCTGCACCTGTTCAACAGTCATGTGTGACACTTAGAAATGTTTAATTTCTGCTGATGAACTGTGTGATTAGTGATAGTGAATATTATGGACTGTTACCTGCACTTTTTCAACATAATGGGTGCCACTTAGAAGTGATTAATTTCTGCTGATGAACTGTGTGATTAGGATAGTGAATATTATGGACTGTTACTTGCACTTTTTCTACATGATTGGTGCCACTAGGACATGTTTAATTTCTGCTTATAAACTCTGATGAACAGTGTGATTAGTGATAGTGAATATTATGGACTGCTGTCTGGACCTGCTCTTCATTGATAGGTGCCACTGATGAACTGCTTCTACTGAGATAATGTCACTTGTTGGTGTCTGCACCTGTTCAACAATGCTGGGTGCCACTGATGGACTGCTTCTGCTGAAATGATGTCACTTGTTGGTGTCTGCACCTGTTCAACATTGCTGGGTGCCACTGATGGACTGCTTCTACTGAAATGTTGTCACTTGTTGCTGTCTGCACCTGTTCAACATTGCTGGGTGCAACTGATGAACTGCTTCTACTGAAATAATGTCACTTGTTGGTGTCTGCACCTGTTCAACATTGCTGGGTGCCACTAATGGAAATGCTTCTACTGAAATGATGTCACTTGTTGGTGTCTGCACCTGTTCAACATTACTGGGTGCCACTGATGGACTGCATCTATTGAAATAATGTCACTTGTTGGTGTCTGCAACTGTTCAACATTACTGGGTGCCACTGACGGACTGCTTCTACTGAGATAATGTCACTTGTTGGTGTCTGCACCTGTTCAACAATGCTGGGTGCCACTGATGGACTGCTTCTACTGAAAAGATGTCACCTGTTGGTGTCTGTACTTGCTCAACATTACTGGGTGCCACTGACGGACTGCTTCTACTGAGATAATGTCACTTGTTTGTGTCTGCACCTGTTCAACAATGCTGGGTGCCACTGACGGACTGCTTCTACTGAAAAGATGTCACCTGTTGGTGTCTGTACTTGCTCAACATTGCTGAGTGCCACTAATGGAACTGCTTCTGCTGAATGATGTCACTTGTTGGTGTCTTCACCTGTTGACCATTGCTGGGTGCTACTGCTGGAACTAATCATTGAAAGCATTTTATATGAACATTTGTATAAACTGATTTTTTGTGTATTGTGTGAACTATTATGTAAAGTCATATGTATGAAAGAATTTGTATTGCTTACTGTATTTCATATATTAGGTTATTGAAAGGTCAGTGCAAAGCCGAAATTTTATTTAATTATGTGATATTTACGTATTAATATTATCCTTTATTTTTGTCTGTATTTTTGTGGACGAATTTGGTGGTATTTTCACCACCAATGCTGGCAAAAATACCATCAAATTCTGGCCCGTGGAGGAGGGGCATATGAAAGGTGGCTACACTGAGCCACAGCGCCAGAGATTGCGCCAAAGAGTATTATTCCGCCGCCTCCACTGGCAGTGTTTGTCGAGAACTCGTAGTAGAGTGCTTGCTGAGATGTCGTAGTGAAATGTTCTTGTCGAGAAGTCGTAGTGGAGAGTGGTTGTTCTGTTGTGTCGGTAGCTGGGCCGACACCGTGAAGTTGAGATGGCTGAAAATGCACGCTAGACTAACGCAGACGGGCGTGAAGTACTGGAACAGGCTACGTAATTAATGTTATTAAGAAAAGTACGTAGCTGTATTAATACTTATCTTTAATATCATTGTGGTACATCGATCTTGACGATACACAGGAGACTTTAATTACAATCACTGTATGGCTAATGGCGCCTTGCTAGTTCGTAGCCATTAACTTAGCTGATGGCTATTCTGTCTCTCGGCTAATGAGAGAGAAAGGCTTCGTACATCTGGTCGGTAGCTAGGTTCTCGTACAACTGGGGCGAGTGCTCTCTCGTATCACGAGACCTGCCTTGGTGGTGGCGCTAGGTCTGCGATTACACAGTGGCGACACGCGGGTCCGACATGTACTAAATGGACCGCGGCCGATTTAATCTACCACCTAGCAAGTGTGGTGTCTGGCGGTGACACCACATTCCTCCCCCGCAAATCGGCGAACGGTCGTGTGATAAGGCTTCCGCCCGCCGTGGGGAGGACCACATGTTGACGTATGCGATGAGGTGGGGAGCCTAACAACAGGCGAGGCTGTGCCACCCGCACCCGGCCATTCGGTCCGAGGGGAGCTAGGAAACGCCTGAAAAACTAGTCCAGGGTGCACGTCAACATGCGGTGTATGCGCCCGTAAAGAGACAGGAGGGACCGAAGGGTCGACCTCCATTGCGTCGGGGTAGCCGACGCGCGACGACGTCATGTGGTCCGGAGCGGGCGGGTGTTCCATGGCGGAGGACAGCTGGTCACGGGAAGCGATCGGCGGCGCGTGACCCTGGGAGGCGCTTGGCGGCTGCAGCGAAGCGTCTAATGCGGGCGACGCCGGCGGGAGAACAGGCGGCGGCGGCGGCGGCGACGGCGGCTGCGGCTGCGGCAGCGCGTCGCCATGGGGCAATATGGAAGGCATCGTCGGTAACACCTGGGGATGAGGCGAGCCAGTAGATGGGTCCCCAGGGCGCTGACCGGACGGCACCGTCGCTGAAAGCAGACGGGGAGCGGCAGAACCCGAGCGACGACAGAGGCGCAGCTGATTGAGATGCCGACGCACCTCACCAGAGGCCCCCAAAACCAAATACATCGCGCGGCCGAGGCAGCGAAGAATGCGCCCTGCGAGCCAACGCCGTGAACCTCGATAGTTGCGATAAAATACAACGTCGCCTGGAGCAAAAGCAGGAGTCTGCCGCTGCACAGGAACCTGATGCGGCGGATGCAGCAAAGACATCAAGGTGCGATGAGGACGACCGTGGAGCAACTCACCCGGCGAGCGACCATCTCGGGGCTGAGAGCGATACGAAGACAAAAAGAGCAACAATGCGTCCTCCCGAGAATGCGACTCTTTCAATTTCAACATCTGTGACTTGAAAGTCCGGACCAATCGTTCAGCGGCACCGTTGGACTGAGGCGAAAACGGCGCGGATGTCAGATGTTGAATACCATTGGCCTGGCAGAATGACTGAAATTCTGCGGACATGAATTGTGGGCCATTGTCGGAAACAATAGTCTGCGGAAGACCTTCAATGCAAAAGATAGCAGACAACGCTTGGATGGTGGCGGAGGACGTCGTGGAAGACATCCGGACAACAAAAGGAAAATTACTGAAGGCATCGACCAGAACCAACCATCGAGCATTCCAGAATGGACCAGCAAAATCAATGTGCAAGCGTTGCCAAGGGGAAGTGACTTTTGGCCACGCAAAGACTTTCCGCGGCGGTGCGGACTGTTGTTCGGCACACGCCGGGCACGAAGAACACATATTTGTCCTTCCTCAAGCGAAGACCATTTTGCCGCAAGACCTGAAATAATGTTCGTAAGTTCGCAAGATGATCTTCTTCTGTCTGTCCGGCGATCACTATATCGTCCAGATAGTTTGCTGCAGTAGGGACCGACGCACAAATAGTTTGTAAATATTGCTGAAACAAGGCAGGGGCGGATGCACACCCGAATGGCAGCCTTTTGAAGCGGTACAATCCAAGATGCGTGTTAACCACCAATACGCGCTGGGATTCGTCGTCCACTGGTATTTGCAAGTACGCATCGGCTAGGTCCAACTTTGAAAAATATTTTCCCGGGCACAGTTTAGCAAAAAGATCTTCTGGGCGGGGCAAAGGAAAAGTAGCAGTCACTAGCTGTGGATTCACTGTGGCCTTAAAGTCCACGCAAAGTCTCAATTTTCCGGAAGGTTTTGGCAAAATTACTAAGGGTGAGGCCCAGAGAGAAGTGTGCACACGTTCAATTACACCCTGTGATTCGAGATCGTGTAACGTTCTTGCGACCTCATCACGCAATGCGTGGGGAACATTGCGCGCCCTGAAAAATTTCGGTTGCGCGTTTACCTTCAGTTCTAAATGTGCTTCATAGTTTGTAGCGCAACCTAAGCGCGGTGCAAAATGTCTGCAAATTCGTCACACAGCCGAGAAACACTGTCTGTAGGCACAGTCTGATTTACTGATAGGACCTGATTTACAATAGACATGTTAAACAACTGAAATAAATCTAGACCAAACAAGTTCACTGCAGAAGAAGAACGAAGAACGTAAAATGACACAAGTTTTGTTTGTCCCTTGTATGTTGCAAGAAGGCTGCACTGTCCTAACACAGGTATTGTCTGTCCGGAATATGTAGTTAGCTTAACATTTGCGGAACGCAATGGAGGTTTGCCCAGTTGTTTGTACGTGTCATGATTGAGCAATGAAACTGCAGCTCTGGTATCGAGCTGGAATGGTATCACTTTGCCTTCAAAGTCTAAGTCCACAAAAAGTTTATTGTCCTGCTGACGACAAGAGCGACTGTTTTGTGCAATTTGAATAGACACTGGTACAGAATCACTTGCTAATTGACGTGATTTCCGGCGATGTCGACGCACAGTTTTTGTGGGACGAACACAGTTACTGTTAGAGAAAGTGTCACTGGACGAAGCGGAATTAACGACATGAATGTCCATAGGCGAAGGTCCACGAGCCTGAGTGTCCTTGGTTCGATTCCGGCGCGAAGCAAAGGGCCTGGAATGATTGTGATTGTCTGATCTGAGCTTTTTCTGGCAAACACTTTGAACATGTCCTTTCTTATTGCAGAAAAAGCAAATAGCTTGGCGTGACTGGCAATGTTCACGCGAATGTCTAGTAGCACACCGCGGGCATGATTTCACTACATTTTTGGGCTGGCGCGGCACACGTGGCTTAGCGCGCGGCGGCAGCTGCGTTTGTTTGTGCGATGGCAGTTGTGCGGACGTGCGCGAGGCCCGGTGACCGGGCCGCGCAGCGCGTCCAGCGGGCCGGTTAATGTTACACACGGCTGGCGAAGTTTCAAAAGATTCCTGAGCACAGTCAAGTGTGTCCTGTCTATCCAATATGTCTATCACTTGTTGAAGGGAGGGATTAACTAGTTTCAAAATTTGCTCCCGTATGCGAACATCAGAAACGTTCTGTGCAATTGCATCACGCACCATTGTATCTGAATAAGAAAGACCACAGTCACATTCAAAGGCACAGTCCCTAGTAAGTCCTTGCAATGTTGCTACCCACTCCCTATTAGTTTGACCGGCCGTACGTTTTGTACGAAAGAACGTATACCGTTTTGCAACCACATTAACTGTTTCTTTGAAATAGGCATCTAAAGCAGACAAAATTTCCTCGTAGGACAGAGTTGCTACGTCGCGTCGGGGAAACAATTTCACTATCACACGGTATGTGGACACACCGACACAAGAAAGCAAAAACGGCTGCCGCTCTTTACCTTGAATTCTGTAGGCTGCGAGATGAAAGTTGAACTGGCGAGACCACTCGTGCCAGGTCTCATCGGCTGCCACGTATGGTCGAAAGGGAGGTGCAACAGCGTTTAGTGGCAGCGGTAGCGAAGAAGCGGCGGCGGCCGCATCGGTTTGAATGGTACGTTGACCCTGGACGAGCTGTCCAAGGGCATCCAGTAACGCCTGCGTCTGCTGATTCTGCAAGCGATAAAATTCGGACAGTACATCTGGAGAATGTGGCGAAGCCATTACACAATTAAATGTAAGCAATCAGAAAGAACTCTTTTCCCTCGTCGCCAATGTTGTGTCGGTAGCTGGGCCGACACCGTGAAGTTGAGATGGCTGAAAATGCACGCTAGACTAACGCAGACGGGCGTGAAGTACTGGAACAGGCTACGTAATTAATGTTATTAAGAAAAGTACGTAGCTGTATTAATACTTATCTTTAATATCATTGTGGTACATCGATCTTGACGATACACAGGAGACTTTAATTACAATCACTGTATGGCTAATGGCGCCTTGCTAGTTCGTAGCCATTAACTTAGCTGATGGCTATTCTGTCTCTCGGCTAATGAGAGAGAAAGGCTTCGTACATCTGGTCGGTAGCTAGGTTCTCGTACAACTGGGGCGAGTGCTCTCTCGTATCACGAGACCTGCCTTGGTGGTGGCGCTAGGTCTGCGATTACACAGTGGCGACACGCGGGTCCGACATGTACTAAATGGACCGCGGCCGATTTAATCTACCACCTAGCAAGTGTGGTGTCTGGCGGTGACACCACATGTTCCATGTTTTATGCAGTTGTTTGATGGGCTAGACAGCAGATGTTGTTCGAATGGAGATATTGTAATGATCAGAGTGCTTTTCGTCAATATATATGAAGGTAAAATATTCCCTGTTTTTTTTCATTATTTCAGTGTCTTAGATAATGCGTCATCACAGGTTCAGTCAACAAAGCATCTGGCTCGTGTTCTTGTATTAGAGTGTAATTCTGGTTTTCTTGCGCGATTATAGTATTTCTATTTTTTTTAATTACTTCAGTATAAATGGTATTTAAAATTTCTTGTCTTGTTGAAGAAGAACCGTGCCAGATGTGTACGTTGAATCACACTTCCACACACAGAACAGTTACACTTGTGCTTTGGTTTCGTAGATTTTATAGTTGCTGGGGACTTAATTAATTAATTGTGTTAACGAAAATTTTCTTTCATTCTTTGTTGTTATTCTATGCAGTCAGATTGCGTACAAATACTAGTCAGGGCCAACCGGTTACGAGACTTCGTAATCGGACATACAGCGACTAAAAAAATTAAAAATTATTTGCATTTCATATTTATTTAATTAAGCCCCCATGCAACATATAGAATGACGTGCTTACTCCCCTGACCTAAACCCTGTAGAGCATGCCTGGGATGCTATTGGGAGATGTGTTTCTCTATGAACGTCTCTCCCAGATCCGTGCAAAAAATTGGAAACCGCGTTGAGAGAAGTCCATGTCCCTCAGTGACGCTTCAAGAGTTTGGTAGTCAGCATAAATGACAGGTGCAAAAGGTGTGTTAGTGACATAGGAGGGTATATTCCTTACTGGCAGTCCGATATCCACCTTTATGTTGGGAGTCTGACCTGTGTAAGGCGTCGAAGTTATTTACACTGCCGGAAAAAAAATTAGTGTGTCCAGCTAGAGGTCTCCAATTCATTCACGATTTATTGACGCAACAGTGCATACGAAGTGATTTCATTAACAGACGAATAGCACAGGCAGTTCTGAAGCACCAGTATGGACCTATGCTGAAACACCTGCATTAGTGCTAGCTGCAGCCTCCATCGGTGGCAATGCAGGGGCTGACAATGGCATCCAGTCGATCGTACATGTGGGGAATGTTGTCGTGGGATACGTTATGCCACTTCTGCTAGACCAGTTCACGTAGTTCTGTAAGAGTTGTTGGCTCACAAGTAGCACGAGTCACTTATTGTTCCATAGCATCCCACATGAGCTCAGTTGGAGACAAGTCCAGCCGGCCGTTGCGACCGAGCAGTTCTAGGCGCTTCAGTCCGGAACCGCGTTGCTGCTACGGTCGCAGCTTCAACTCCTGCCTCGGGCATGGATATGTGTGTTGTCCTTAGGTTAGTTAGATTTAAGTAGTTCTAAGTCTAGGGGAGTGATACCTCAGATGTTAAGTTCCATTGTGCTTAGAGCCATCTGAACCATCATACAAGTCCAGAGATCGTGCTTGCCAGGGAAGTTTCTTCACGTCTTGCAAAGTACTCTGAGTTTCGCGGGCAGTATGTCGTATTAAGTAACCTGTTGGTACAATACATCACGTTCCTGTTACAAGGATGGCAAAAGAACTGGTCTAACAACATTCTGCCAGTGCCGAGCGCTGGTTAGCATCCCCAAGCAACAAAGGTGAACAAGAGTTGTAGCTTATCGCACAACAGGCATGGGGTGGTGACAATGTCTTGGACGAATGGACTCCACGAGCTAGCATTACGCACAGACGACAATCGCTTGCGTGCGAGCAGAATTTGCTTTCATCGCTGCCGGCCGCTGTGGCAGAACGGTTCTAGGTGCTTCAGTCTGGAACCGCGCTGCTGCTATGGTCGCAGCTTTGACTCCTGCCTCGGGCATGGATGTGTGTGTGTCCTTAGGTAGGTTTAAATAGCTCACAGTCTAGGAGACTGATGACCTCAGATGTTAAGTCCCATAGTGCTTAGAGCCATTTTAACCTTTCATCGATGAAGACCACGGCGCATCATTCTACGTTTTAAGTGATCTTCTGACGGCACCGGTCGAGCCATGCTGCGGCGAGAGTGGACTAGAGATTTGCGGGCCCATAGTCCAACTGCTAATAACCAGTTCGCAACGGTCCGTTTTGACACGTCTATGCTCACAAACGCCCTTACCTGTCCTGTGGTAGCTGTACGTTCTACCGCTGCTGCCTTACAATACAATGGTCCTGGGGGCCGTCTGTGCTGCGTGGACGTCCAGAACTTCGTCTATGGATAAAAGAATGTTCACATGAACACTGATACAAGCATAGCTGCAGAACTGACGCAGCACATCCAACTTGTGTGGCAATTCTCCGAAAGGACCCGCTTCTCGGAAGACCACAAGTTGAACCCTTTCATAGTCGCTCAGTTGTTATATAAGTAGTATGCACGAGTACGCTCTGTGGCATGATTACCCGCTCGCCTCACACGGTTACTTTTGGCTGTGACCATAACCTATTAAGCACTGGTAGCTATGCCGCTGCTCTTTGTTTGCGGACGACATTGGAAATATCGCTATATTTATTACCTCCCAGGTGGCATATGTCTTCATTGGATCAAAATTTACGTTTTTGTCAAGGTGCACCAACTCTCTTTTCCGGAAGTGTGTCTGTTATACTGCTTTCTCCCGTGGCATGGTTACCTGCTCACCTCACACGGTTACTTTTGGCTGTGACCATAACCTATTAAAGCACTGGTAGTTGTGCCACTGCTCTTTGTTTGCGGACTACATTGGAACAATCGCTACATTTATTACCTCCCAAGTGGCATACGTCTTCATCAGATCAAAATTAACGTTGTTGTCGAGGTGCACCAACTATCTTTTCCGGCAGTGTGTCTGTTATACTGCTTTCTCCTGTGGCATGGTTACCTGCTCGCACACACGGTTACTTTTGGCTGTGACCATAATCTATTAAAGCAGTGGTAGCTATGCCACTGCTCGTTGTTTCCAGACAACATTGGAACAATCGTTATATTTATTACCTCCCAGGTGGCATATATCTTCATCGGATCTTCATCGGATCCGGCAGTGTGTCTGTTATACTGCTTTCTCGCATGTCATGGTTTCCTGCTCGCCTCACACGGTTACTTTTGGCTGTGACCATAACCTATTAAAGCACTGGTAGCTATGCCACTGCTCTTTGATTGCAGACGACATTGGAACAATCGCTATATTTATCACCTCCCAGGTGGCATATGTCTTCATCGGATGAAAATTTACTTTTTTGTCGAGGTGTACAAACTTTCTTTTCTGGCAGTGTGTCTGTTATACTGCTTTCTCGCATGTCATGGTTACCTGCTCGCCTCACACGGTTACTTTTGGCTGTGACCATAATCTATTAAAGCACTGATAGCTATGCCACTGCTCTTTGTTTGCAGACGACATTGGAACAATCGCTACATTTATTACCTCCCAGGTGGCATATGTCTTCATCGGATCAAAATTGATGTTTTTGTCGAGGTGCACCAACTTTCTTTTCCGGCAGTGTGTCTGTTATACTGCTTTCTCCCGTGGCATGGTTACCTGCTCGCCCCACACGGTTACTTTTGGCTGTGACCATAACCTATTAAAGCACTGGTAGCTATGCCTGTGCTCCTTGTTTGCGGACGATGTTGGAACAATCGCTACATTTATTATCTCCCAGGTGGCATATGTCTTCATCGGATCAAAATTTACGTTTTTGTCGAAGTGCACCAACTTTCTTTTCCGGCAGTGTGTCTGTTATACTGCTTTCTCGCATGTCATGGTTACCTGCTCGCCTCACACGGTTACTTTTGGCTGTGACCATAACCTATTAAAGCACTGGTAGCTGTGCCACTGCTCTTTGCTTGCGGACTACATTGGAACAATCGCTATATTTATTACCTCCCAGGTGGCATATGTCTTCATCGAATCAAAATTTACGTTTTTGTCGAGGTGCACCAACTTTCTTTTCCGGCAGTGTGTCAGTTATACTGCTTTCTCCCGTGGCATGGTTACCTGCTCGCCTCACACGGTTACTTTTGGCTGTGACCATAACCTATTAAAGCACTGGTAGCTGTGCCACTGCTCTTTGATTGCGGACTACGTTGGAATAATCGCTATTTTTACTACCTCCCAGGTTGCATATGTCTTCATCGGATCAAAATTGATGTTTTTGTCAAGGTGTACCAACTTTCCTTTCCGGCAGTGTGACTGTTATACTGCTTTCTCGCATGTCATGGTTACCTGCTCGCCTCACACGGTTACTTTTGGCTGTGACCATAACCTATTAAAGCACTGGTAGCTATGCCACTGCTCTTTGTTTGCAGACGACATTGGAACAATCGCTATATTTATTACCTCCCAGGTGGCATATGTCTTCATCGGATCAAAATTTACGTTTTTGGCGAGGTGCACCAACTTTCTTTTCCGGCAGTGTGTCTGTTATACTGCTTTCTCGCATGTCATGGTTACCTGCTCGCCTCACACGGTTACTTTTGGCTGTGACCATAACCTATTAAAGCACTGGTAGCTGTGCCACTGCTCTTTGATTGCGGACTACGTTGGAATAATCGCTATTTTTACTACCTCCCAGGTTGCATATGTCTTCATCGGATCAAAATTGATGTTTTTGTCAAGGTGTACCAACTTTCCTTTCCGGCAGTGTGACTGTTATACTGCTTTCTCGCATGTCATGGATACCTGCTCGCCTCACACGGTTACTTTTGGCTGTGACCATAACCTATTAAAGCACTGGTAGCTATGCCACTGCTCTTTGTTTGCAGACGACATTGGAACAATCGCTATATTTATTACCTCCCAGGTGGCATATGTCTTCATCGGATCAAAATTTACGTTTTTGTCGAGGTGTACCAACTTTCTTTTCTGGCAGTGTGTCTGTTATACTGCTTTCTCGCATGTCATGGTTACCTGCTCGCCTCACACGGTTACTTTTGGCTGTGACCATAATCTACTAAAGCACTGGTAGCTATGCCTGTGCTCCTTCTTTGCGGACGATGTTAGAACAATCGCTACATTTATTACCTCCCAGGTGGCATATGTCTTCATCGGATCAAAATTTACGTTTTTGTCGAAGTGCACCAACTTTCTTTTCCGGCAGTGTGTCTGTTATACTGCTTTCTCGCATGTCATGGTTACCTGCTCGCCTCACACGGTTACTTTTGGCTGTGACCATAATCTATTAAAGCACTGGTAGCTATGCCACTGCTCTTTGTTTGCAGACGACATTGGAACAATCGCTACATTTATTACCTCCCAGGTGGCATATGTCCTCATCGAATCAAAATTGACGTTTTTGTCGAGGTGTACCAACTTCCTTTTCCGGCAGTGTGTCTGTTATACTGCTTTCTCCCGTGGCATGGTTAGCTGCTCGCCACACACGTTTACTTTTGGCTGTGACCATAACCTATTAAAGCACTGGTAGCTATGCCTGTGATCTTTGTTTGCAGACGATGTTGGAACAATCGCCACATTTATTACCTCCCAGGTGGCATATGTCTTCATCGGATCAAAATTTACGTTTTTGTCGAGGTGCACCAACTTTCTTTTCCGGCAGTGTGTCTGTTATACTGCTTTCTCCCATGGCATGGTTACCTGCTCGCCTCACACGGTTACTTTTGGCTGTGTCCATAACCTATTAAAGCAATGGTAGCTGTGCCACTGCTCTTTGTTTGCGGACTACATTGGAACAATCGTTACATTTAGTACCTCCCAGGTGGCATATGTCTTCATCGGATCAAAATTTACGTTTTTGTCGAGGTGCACCAACTTTCTTTTGCGGCAGTGTGTCTGTTATACTGCTGTCTCCCGTGGCATGGTTACCTGCTCGCCTCACACGGTTTCTTTTGGCTGTGACCATATGCTATTAAAGCACTGGTAGCTATGCCTGTGCTCTTTGTTTGCGGACGATGATTGAACAATCGCTACATTGATCACCTCCCAGGTGGCATATGTCTTCATCGGATAAAAATTTACGTTTTTGTCGAGGTGCACCAACTTTCTTTTCCGGCAGAGTGTCTGTTATACTGCTTTCTCCCGTGGCATGGTTACTTCTCGCCTCACACGGTTACTTTTGGCTGTGACCATAACCTATTAAAGCACTGTTAGCTGTGCCACAGCTCTTTGCTTGCGGACTACATTGGAACAATCGCTATATTTATTACCTCCCAGGTGGCATATGTCTTCATCGGATCAAAATTTACGTTTTTGTCGAGGTGTACCAACTTTCCTTTCCGGCAGTGTGACGCTTATACTGCTTTCTCGCATGTCATGGATACCTGCTCGCCTCACACGGTTACTTTTGGCTGTGACCATAACCTATTAAAGCACTGGTAGCTATGCCACTGCTCTTTGTTTGCAGACGACATTGGAACAATCGCTACATTTATTACCTCCCAGGTGGCATATGTCTTCATCGGATCAAAATTTACGTTTTTGTCGAGGTGTACCAACTTTCTTTTCTGGCAGTGTGTCTGTTATACTGCTTTCTCGCATGTCATGGTTACCTGCTCGCCTCACACGGTTACTTTTGGCTGTGACCATAATCTACTAAAGCACTGGTAGCTATGCCTGTGCTCCTTGCTTGCGGACGATGTTGGAACAATCGCTACATTTATTACCTCCCAGGTGGCATATGTCTTCATCGGATCAAAATTTACGTTTTTGTCGAAGTGCACCAACTTTCTTTTCCGGCAGTGTGTCTGTTATACTGCTTTCTCGCATGTCATGGTTACCTGCTCGCCTCACACGGTTACTTTTGGCTGTGACCATAATCTATTAAAGCACTGGTAGCTATGCCACTGCTCTTTGTTTGCAGACGACATTGGAACAATCGCTACATTTATTACCTCCCAGGTGGCATATGTCTTCATCGAATCAAAATTGACGTTTTTGTCGAGGTGTACCAACTTTCTTTTCCGGCAGTGTGTCTGTTATACTGCTTTCTCCAGTGGCATGGTTACCTGCTCGCCACACACGGTTACTTTTGGCTGTGACCATAACCTATTAAAGCACTGGTAAATATGCCTGTGATCTTTGTTTGCAGACGATGTTGGAACAATCGCCACATTTATTACCTCCCAGGTGGCATATGTCTTCATCGGATCAAAATTTACGTTTTTGTCGAGGTGCACCAACTTTCTTTTCCGGCAGTGTGTCTGTTATACTGCTTTCTCCCATGACATGGTTACCTGCTCGCCTCACACGGCTACTTTTGGCTGTGACCATAACCTATTAAAGCACTGGTAGCTGTGCCACTGCTCTTTGTTTGCGGACTACATTGGAACAATCGTTACATTTAGTACCTCCCAGGTGGCATATGTCTTCATCGGATCAAAATTAACGTTTTTGTCGAGGTGCACCAACTTTCTTTTGCGGCAGTGTGTCTGTTATACTGCTGTCTCCCGTGGCATGGTTACCTGCTCGCCTCACACGGTTTCTTTTGGCTGTGACCATAATCTATTAAAGCACTGGTAGCTATGCCTGTGCTCTTTGTTTGCGGACGATGATTGAACAATCGCTACATTGATCACCTCCCAGGTGGCATATGCCTGCATCGGATCAAAATTTACGTTTTTGTCGAGGTGCACCAACTTTCGTTTCCGGCAGAGTGTCTGTTATACTGCTTTCTCCCGTGGCATGGTTACCTTCTCGCCTCACACGGTTACTTTTGGCTGTGACCATAACCTATTAAAGCACTGGAAGCTGTGCCACTGCTCTTTGCTTGCGGACTACATTGGAACAATCGCTATATTTATTACCTCCCAGGTGGCATATGTCTTCATCGGATCAAAATTGACGTTTTTGTCGAGGTGTACCAACTTTCTTTTCCGGCAGTGTGTCTGTTATACTGCTTTCTCCCGTGGCATGGTTACCTGCTCGCCTCACACGGTTACTTTTGGCTGTGACCATAATCTATTAACGCACTGGTAGCTATGCCACTGCTCTTTGTTTGCGGACGACATTGGAACAATCGCTACATTTATTACCTCCCAGGTAGCATATGTCTTCATCGGATCAAAATTGACGTTTTTGTCGAGGTGTACCAACTTTCTTTTCCGGTAGTGTGTCTGTTATACTGCTTTCTCCCGTGGCATGGTTACCTGCTCGCCTCACACGGTTACTTTTGGCTGTGACCATAACCTATTAAAGCACTGGTAGCTGTGCCACTGCTCTTTGCTTGCGGACTACATTGGAACAATCGCTATATTTATTACCTCCCAGGTGGCATATGTCTTCATCGGATCAAAATTGACGTTTTTGTCGAGGTGTACCAACTTTCTTTTCCGGCAGTGTGTCTGTTATACTGCTTTCTCCCGTGGCATGGTTACCTGCTCGCCTCACACGGTTACTTTTGGCTGTGACCATAATCTATTAACGCACTGGTAGCTATGCCACTGCTCTTTGTTTGCGGACGACATTGGAACAATCGCTACATTTATTACCTCCCAGGTAGCATATGTCTTCATCGGATCAAAATTGACGTTTTTGTCGAGGTGTACCAACTTTCTTTTCCGGCAGTGTGTCTGTTATACTGCTTTCTCCCGTGGCATGGTTACCTGTTCGCCTCACACGGTTACTTTTGGCTGTGACCATAACCTATTAAAGCACTGGTAGCTATGCCGCTGCTCTTTGTTTGCGGACGACATTGGAACTGTCGCTACATTTCTTACCTCCCAGGTGGCATATGTCTTCATCGGATCAAAATTGACGTTTTTGTCAAGGTGTACCAACTTTCTTTTCCGGCAGTGTGTATGTTATACTGCTTTGTCCCGTATGATGATGATGATGATGATGTCCCATACTCCGAGTAGCGTAGGGGAAGATGTGGGGGACCTGCACAACTGTACTAGGCAAGGTCCTAGTGGAGGTGGTTTGACATTTCCTTCCTCCGACCGTAACAGGGATGAATGATGATGATGATGAAGACGACACAACAACACTCAGTCATCTCGAGGCAGGAAAAATTCCTGAACCCGCAGGGAATCGAACCCGGGACCCGGTGCATGGGAGGCGAGAACACTATCGCAAGACCACGAGGTGCAGACTCCCCTATTGCATTGTATTGTATTAAACTGGGGACCTAGAAACGACGGAGAGCTTCGTCCCGCCGTAGCCCTCTGTGGTTCACCCCTCAACAGGCCACAGCAGTCCACCCACCCCACCGCCGCCCCACACGAAACCCAGGATTATTGTGAGGTTCAGGCCCCATGCCCCCCCCCCCCCCCCAAGGGGACGTCTCCTACCAGACGAGTGTAACTCCAAAACCCCAAAAGTTTGCGTGGTAGAGAAATGGTGGTGTATTTACGTGGAAAGCGTGTTTGCACAGCAATCGGCGACATAGTGTAACTGGGGCTGAATAAGGGGAACCAGCTCGAGATCGGCGAGGTGGATGGGAAACTACCTTAAAAACCATCCACAGTTTGGCCGGCACACCAACCTCGACACTAATACGCCGGGCATACTCTTACCGGTGCCGGCACGCCTTCCCGCTCGGGAAGCCGCGCCTTAGACCGCGCGGCTAGCCGGGCGGGCTTGCTTTCTCCCGAAGTGAAAATCTGTACCACTCGTTATAAATAAACCACTCGACCTCTGTTACACATTCGTATGTACTGCATCTCATGTCGTCCATCATTGCCTGTGATTATTCTTGTCCAACAATGTTTCTTTTCCTTAGCAAGTTTATTAACGTGGGTAGCTGCAGCTCTTACAGGTATGGAGGCTGAAGAAACAGGCTATACAATTTTTCAACGATATGGAGACGAGAAGAGAAATACTCCGTTACTATGGAGTGAGCAAGTGGCAGGTGTTCGTCGTGATTGAGACCTCGAACAGGCCTCGCCGGCCGTAAGATAGCTAGCGAGTACCCGCGACGGTGTGATAATGGGCGTGTCCGGCGCCGGACCTGGCGACGCCAATAAAAGTCCGCTTGCGCGGGAGGCGCCGGTTTATGCCGCGCGCCGCTGTAAAAATACCTATGACGGTGTCGACGGGGCCGTGCGCGCTGGCGTTAACTTTTAAGTACCGCGACGCTGAAAACGGCCCTCCGACGGCCCTGTAAAAACTGAGTGTGGCAGCCCGACCTGGCGTTCGCTAGCCCGCTTGCTGCTGCGCATTGCTACAAAAATCCCAGCGAGGCGGGCACCGCCCAGAAGCCTGTGTTGACAGTCCGTCTGAGTTCCTGCACACTTGAGGCACAGGTGAGGTAGCTACGGCCGAAATTTTAATCTCTCACATTAAAGAAACACGAAGTACACACCTTTTATTTAACTTGTAAGATGCATTATGATACGTTAGAAAGTCAAAAAAATTACGTGTTACTGTTTTTATTAAAACGTCAGAGTGAGATTCATTGGAAAAATCTGCACGAAATGCAATTAAGCCCCTAAATAAATTCCAAAAAAAAAAAAAAAAAAAACTCGATGAATAGATTCTTCAGTACTACACCTCGTCTGGAATCTTTAGAAGAGAAGAATAAACGAAGAGCGGCGCGTTTCGTCACGTGTTTCTTACTTAGTCATGCTCCGCGTTTTTGAACCGTACATTACTGCTGGGCGTATCACTGTGTTGTAGATTTTCATCTTAGTGTTCACAGAGATCGATTTAGAGCCAAGCGTCTCTCTGAGGGAACGCATGCCTTTCGCTCCCACTATTATTCTTCCCTTGAAGTCCATTTTTATGTTGTGTTGTGCGTGGTAAACCAAGATCCTAAGTATTTGAACTGGTCTACTCTCTTGAACCTTTTGCCGTCTTTTTTTTTGGTCATCAGTCTACTGACTGGTTTGAGGCGGCCCGCCACGAATTCCTTTCCTGTCCTAACCTCTTCATCTCAGAGTAGCACTTGCAACCTACGTCCTCAATTATTTGCTTGACGTATTCCAATCTCTGTCTTCCTCTACAGTTTTTGCCCTCTACAGCTCCCTCTAGTACCATGGAAGTCATTCCCTCATGTCTTAGCAGATGTCCTATCATCCTGTCCCTTCTCCTTATCAGTGTTTTCCACATATTCCTTTCCTCTCCGATTCTGCGTAGAACCTCCTCATTCCTTACCTTATCAATCCACCTAATTTTCAACATTCGTCTATAGCACCCACAGTACATGTTTCACTACCATACAATGCTGTACTCCGGACGTAAGTCCTCAGAGATTTGTTCCTCAAATTAAGGCCGGTATTTGATATTAGTAGACTTCTCTTGGCCAGAAATGCCTTTTTTGCCATAGCGAGTCTGCTTTTGATGTCCTCCTTGCTCCGTCCGCCATTGGTTATTTTACTGCCTAGGTAGCAGAATTCCTTAACTTCATTGACTTCGTGACCATCAATCCTGATGTTAAGTTTCTCGCTGTTCTCATTTCTACTATTTCTCATTACCTTCGTCTTTCTCCGATTTACTCTCAAACCATACTGTGTACTCATTAGACTGTTCATTCCGTTCAGCAGATCATTTAATTCTTCTTCACTTTCACTCAGGATAGCAATGTCATCAGCGAATCGTATCATTGATATCCTTTCACCTTGTATTTTAATTCCACTCCTGAACCTTTCTTTTATTTCCATCATAGCTTCCTCGATGTACAGATTGAAGAGTAGGGGTGAAAGGCTACAGCCTTGTCTTACACCCTTCTTAATACGAGCACTTCGTTCTTGATCGTCCACTCTTATTATTCCCTCTTGGTTGTTGTACATATTGTATATGACCCGTCTCTCCCTATAGCTTACCCCTACTTTTTTCAGAATCTCGAACAGCTTGCACCATTTTATATTGTCGAACGCTTTTTCCAGGTCGACAAATCCTATGAAAGTGTCCTGATTTTTCTTTAGCCTTGCTTCCATTATTAGCCGTAACGTCAGAATTGCCTCTCTCGTCTCTTTACTTTTCCTAAAGCCAAACTGATCGTCACCTAGCGCATTCTCAATTTTCTTTTCCAGTCTTCTGTATATTATTCTTGTAAGCAGCTTCGATGCATGAGCTGTTAAGCTGATTGTGCGATAATTTTCGCACTTGTCAGCTCTTGCCGTCTTCGGAACTGTGTGGATGATGCTTTACCGAAAGTCAGATGGTATGGCGCCAAACTCATATATTCTACACGCCAAGGTGAATAGTCGTTTTGGTGCCACTTCCCCCAATGATTTTAGTCCAAAGCTGTTTTAAATTCCGATTCTAATACTGGACCCCCTATCTCTTCTAAATCTACTCCTGTTTCTTCTTCTATCACATCAGACAAATCTTCAGCCTCATAGAGGCTTTCAATGTATTCTTTCCACATATCTGCTCTCTCCTCTGCATTTAACAGTGGAATTCCCGTTGCACTCTTAATGTTACAACCGTTGCTTTTAATGTCACCAAAGGTTGTTTTGACTTTCCTGTATGCTGAGTCTGTCCTTCCGACAATCATATCTTTATCGATGTCTCCACATTTTTCCTGCAGCCATTTCGTCTTAGCTTCCCTGCACTTCCTATTTATTTCATTCCTCGGCGACTTGTATTTCTGTATTCCTTATTTTCCCGGAACATGTTTGTACTTCCTTCTTTCATCAATCAACTGAAGTATTTCTTCTGTTACCCATGGTTTCTTCGCAGCTACCTTCTTTGTACCTATGTTTTCCTTCCCAACTTCTGTGATGGCCCTTTTTAGATATGTTCATTCCTCTTCAACTGTACTGCCTACTGCGCTATTCCTTATGGCTGTATCTATAGCGTTAGAGAACTTCAAACGTATCTCGTCATTCCTTAGTACCTCCGTATCCCACTTCTTTGCGTATTGATTCTTCCCGACTAATGTCTTGAACTTCAGCCTACTCTTCATCACTACTATATTGTGATCTGAGTCTATATCTGCTCCTGGGTACGCCTTACAATCCAGTATCTGATTTCGGATTCTCTGTCTGACCATGATGTAATCTAATTGAAATCTTCCCGTATCTCCCGGCCTTTTCCAAGTATACCTCTTCCTCTTGCGATTCTTGAACAGGGTATTCGCTATTACTAGCTGAAACTTGTTACAGAACTCAATTAGTCTTTCTCCTCTTTCATTCCTTTGCCGTCTATCTCAAGAAATTCTACCTGCTCTTCCCTTCTTCCTAATTGCATGAACTCTGTTATGTCTCGATTCACTTTGAGCCCTACCTTCTGTGCATAATTGTCTATTTTCTGGTACATTTCTTTCAACTCGTGCTTTGATTCACTTAATATGAGGGCTAACCACAAAATACATTACGTTTTCGTTTGTGTCCGTTAGGGGCGGGGCTAGCGCCGTCATCTTGGTGTCATGGCATTCCGCCGCTCAGTCGGCATCCTGCCGTGCTAGTGAGAGGTTCGTGCTGTACTCAGTTGAGTTACTGTGACAGTTTGAAGTGTCAGCGTTAATTGAAAATGCCGCGAAGTGTGAAGTGCGTGGTGTAATAAGGTTTCTGACTGCAAAAAACTGTACACCGATATAAATCTATCGGCAGCTTTGTGAAGTGTATGGGGACAACATAATCACTGAAGGTGGAGTGCGTCAATGGGTCATAAAATTTAAAAATGGCCGAACTAACGTTCACGACGAAGAGCGAAGTGGAAGACCCAGCATAGTGACTGCCGAACTTGTCGAAAAAGTCGATGCCACGGTCCTTGAAAACCGTAATTTCACAATAACGGAACTCTCTGTGAGTTTTCCACAAATTTCACGAAGTTTGTTGCACGTAATCATTACCGAAAAGCTTGGTTACCAGAAGTTTTGTGCAAGATGGATACCAAAAATCTTGATAGAGATTCACAAAAATCGGCGAATGGCTGCAGCGTTAACGTTTTTGGACGCTTACGAGAAATATGGCGACTCATTACTCGATCGCATCGTTACTGGTGACGAAACATGGGTTAAGCATGTGAACTGCGAGGCAAAATTGCAGTCAATGCAGTGGGGGCGGACAAATTCCCCCCAAAAACCAAAGAAATGCATGCAGACAATGTCGGCTAGGAAGGTGATGGCGACTGTCTTTTGGGACAGAAAAGGTGTGATTTTTGTGGATTTCCTGGAAAGAGGCACTACAATAAACTCTCAAAGGTATTGCCAAACTCTGCACAACCTCAGAAGAGCAATACATAACAAGCGCAGGAGAAAGTTGGGCTGAAATATCTTGCTGATTCACGACAACGCCAGGGTCCACACGGCAAATGCCACTCGTGAAGTTCTCGAATCTTTTAAGTGGGAGTTGTTTCCTCATCCGCCGTACAGTCCCGACCTGGCATCGAGCGACTTCCACTTATTCCCAGCAATGAAGAAGTGGTTGGCTATGCAGCGTTTTGATGACGTCGCACAGCTTCAAGAAGAGGTAACCACGTGGTTGAAGGCGCAGGCGGCCGAATTTTACGACGAAGGAATTTCCAAGATCGTCAATCGCTACGATACGTGCCTTAATTTAAATGGCAACTATGTAGAAAAATAGTATTTAAGTGTGGCTTTCAGCTGTATACAATAAAAAAATTCTAATACTTTATTTATTTTCAATTCCAAAACGTAATGTACTTTGTAGATAGCCCTCGTAGTACAATGTCACCTGTATATGCGAGATAATTGAAGTTACCGCCCATCTCTACTCCAGCCCACTCCTGTTGCCTACACTCTTTTATTACTTTCTCTAAGATGACATTGAACAGAGCACATGAGAGAGCATCCCCTTGTCTGAGGCCTGTCTCAATCTCGAATGTTTCTGATGTGGCTCCTCGGAAACGTACTGCTGCCTCTGACCCTTCCATACAATCTTGCACCATTCTCACTAGCTTCTCAGGGATTCTCAAGTCCCGCATTGCGTTGTATAGGCTATTCCTTTGTGTGTTGTCATATGCACGTTGAAAATCGACGAACAGGCTGTAGATATCTTTATCATATTCCCAATGTTTTTCAAATAATTGTCTTATAGCATAAGAGTTCTAAATCTGCATCACATTACAATATAACACACGGTAGTCGCCGTAAGCACCAAATTGGTGTGTTCAAAATGTGTTTATCCAACATTACACTTAGGTGACAACTCAAGGGATAGCGATATGCACATATACGATATACGACGGCGGTAATCCTGCGTACACAAGGTATAAAAGGGCAGCGCATTAGCGGGGCTGTCATTTGTACTCACGTGATCCATGTGAGAAGGTCTCTGGCGCGATTATGGCTGAACGACGGGAAGTAACAGACTTTGAACTTGATATGGTAATTGGAGCTAGAGGCATAGGACATACCACTCCCGAAAACGTTAGGCAATTCAATGTTCCGAGATCCACAGTGTCTGAGTGTGCTCAGAATATCAGATTTTAAACATTACCTCCCACCGCGGACAACGCAGTGCCAGACGGCATTACTTAACGACCGCGAGCAGCGGCGTTTGGTTTGAGTAGTCAGTCGTAACAGGTCAGCAACAGTGAGTGAAATAGCCGCAGAAATCAATGTGGGGCATACGACGAACTTATCTGTTAGGACAACGCTGTTAAATTTGGTGTCAATAGGCTATGCCAGTAGACGACGGACACAAGTGCTTCTTTTAACAGCAAGACATTGCCTACAGCGCCTCTCCTGGGCTCGTGACCACGTAGGTTAGACCCTAGACGACTAGAAACGTGCTGCCTCTATAGCAATCAATAATTGCGAAAGTGTTGCCGGTGCAGAATATGGTGCACAAACTGACCTCTCGATTATGTTCCATAAATGTTCGATGGGATACCTGTCCAGCGATCTGGGAGGCCAAATTATTCGTGCAAATTGTCCAGAGTGTTGAAACTTCCTGGCAGATTAAAACTGTGTGCCCGACCGAGACTCGAACTGCCAGGAAGTTTCATATCAGCGCACACTCCGCTGCAGAGTGAAAATCTCATTCCGTCCAGAGTGTTGTTCAAACAAATCGTGAACAATTGTGGCCCGGTGACACGGCATAGTCTTTTGGGAATATGAACTCTGTGAATGGTTTCAAATGGTCTCCACTTATCAGAACGTAACCATTTCCAGTAAATGACCTATTTAGTTGGACCAGATGACCCAGTCCATTCCATGTAACCACAACCCACACCATTATGGAGCCACCACCATCTTGTATTGTGCCTTGCTGACAACTTGGGTCCACGACTTTGTGGGATCCTCACCACACTCGAAACCTACCATCAGCTCTTACCAACTTCAATCGGACTCGTTTGATCAGGCCACGGTTTTGCAGTCGTATAGGGTCCAAACGATTTAGTCACGACATCCGGAGATCCACTGTAGGCTATTTCGTGCTGCCCTAACGGATACGTTCGTCGTACGTCCCACATTGATTTCTGCAGTTATTTCATGTAGTGTTGCTTGTCTGTTAGCACAGACAACTCTACGCAAACGCAACTATTCTTGGTTGTTAAGTGAATGCCGTCGGCCACTGCGTTCTCCCTGGTAACGCGTGAAATTTCGTTTTCTTGGGACACTCCTGACACTGTGGATATTGTCAAATGTGTTCAAAAGAAAAACAAATTTGAAATCTTCTAAAAGTGCCAAAAAGCTATTAATTGGTGCTAAAGTATCTGAATCAATTCCTTGAGGGTGTCTAGTTCTGTCCCTGCGTACAGTGTTCACCAATCTTGAGTAGTTCCATCGTGTTGGACAGACATGTGAAGGCGATGTTGTAAAAATTTATCCAAAAATTGACACGTTTAGGAGATCTTAAAAGAAGCTGCAAATCCAGTAAGTGAACTAAAAAATACTTTACACTCCGGTATTTGGGTGGTGCTTTGAGACAAAACCAAGGTTTAGCATATGGGCATAACAGTGAAAAATTGTGGCTACAGGATGTGTGACTCTTATTAATGCTTGATCTCCATTCAGATTTCCCACCATAGTTACGCATCGTCAAACGTTTCTGCAATCAATTCTTCATAACACCCGAATTCTGCTAAGAAGTGCCGGAGAAGTTCTGCAATAGCCTAGGCATACTTGTAAAACTTTTAACAACAGAACCTCAATAACCTTCCTTTGATCTCTCCGTCATATACATAAAGCAAGAAAATAGGAAACTCAGCTTTATTTGCCGCTTCTGAAGTTCTGTTAGCCATGACGCCTTTAAAAAAAATCTAGAATTTCCCGCTTGATGCTGATAAAACGGAATTTATTGGAGCATTTTTAATTCGATTAGAAATTCCTTTAAACACAGCAGAGGATTGTATGTGCTCCACTAAAAGAGGATCGTACTCTGTAGTGTACTTCAACAGTTCCACTTAATTTCCCTGAGTAATAGAATTTGTTGTTCAATCACATCCTAGAGATGCCACCTCTTGTTTTCCAATAAAAAAAGCTTCATTAATAAGCCTTTTAAGAATGTCCTCGTCCCGCCTTACCTTTTGCCTATGTAGCGATATTTCGTTTTTAATGTAGTCAAAAAACACAGTTTTTATTCAATTTTCTCCAAAAGCAGCCATTACTACAGACTATTGTAGATGGTCAACAGACTGTCCGTAGTTATGGGCTTCGCTGAATTTTCCAAATGCGTTAATCAGCTTTGGTCCAGTTAGTATTTTTATCCTTCCCAAACAACAGACAATAGCAGCAAAACACCACATTTATGTCACCGCTACCTGATAACCAGTCACATTTGATATAATGTATATATTACACTGTCTCGCGTATTTAGTGGTCTTTTGAACAACGTTCGGTAGTACTAGGGTTGGCCATCCATTTTTCAGTTGTCTCTTGTTTTCCTGAGAAATAACAGAAAACGGCTTGGACTAAAGCTCTTTTATAATACAAACATTTGGCAAACCAGTAAACTGACCAAATCAATACCGTATTATTATTGATACACTCCGTTACTCTGTATTATATGCCTATAGGAAACTAGCATCGCTTGTGGCTGAGAAACATGATACGGCCTGTGGGCCTGGGACAAAAGAGACGTGCGCTCACCTCTCTCATTGCCCAGAAACTAGTATCGGTTGTGGGGTAAAACACGCACAAGGTTAACACAGGAACGCGTCTATTTCTCTCACTGCTGAACTACTCTTCACGGAAATTGCTTTGCTCAGCTCACAATGCTCTGTTGGTAATACAACGCAATGAACGTATTACCTGTATGTTTCGAAGAAATGCAGCGATTTTATTTGGATTTGATGAATATCCGTGTGATTGTAATTACGTGATATATTGTCACATTTATTATTTTTGAAGCGGTGATTTAGTTGCTTCCTCTGAATGCACGCATCTGATTCTGGTAAAATACTGAAGTTATGAACCAAATTAGGAGGTAGCAAAGGCTACACAACGAGGGCCACGAAGTTCTTATATTAAAATTCTGCCTACTCACTTTAAAATACTTTATATTACCGCAAAGAGTAACAGTCCTTCAGAACACTCCATATCGATATGCTTAGGAATATTCAGTTGTTTAAGTTGGAAAATGGGAGCATAAACTAGCCAGACCATCTGATAAACTCTCTGTTCTCGACTTGGATACATTATTAGGGAAAGGCCAGTACAGTCAAATATCAGTGAAAATCGCAGAAATGTAAAAGAGAAAAAATATACCCGTCCACTTGAAAACCATTTTAAATGTACATCCCATGCACGGCCATCATCTTACGTAAGAACACTGCTCACTGTCCCATTAATCACCGAGTACGGTGAACTACGATCCGCTGTTCAACACCACTGTAAGTGCCTTTCGCAGGAAAACACAGGAAAAATACTAATTCCCCTTACTCTAAGGAGGCAAAATTTGAAAATACACCAAGGAAGTACGAAAGGTTAGTTAATGGTAAATATGTCCACAGCAACAAAAGAACTAGCCGGCCGCGGTGGTCTCGCGGTCCGAGGCGCGCAATCAGGAACCGTGCGACTGCTACGGTGGCAGGTTCGAATCCTGCCTCGGTCATGGATGTGTGTGATGTCCTTCGGTTAATTAGGTTTAAGTATTTCTAAGTTCTAGGGGACTGATGACCACAGCAGTTGAGTCCCATAGTGCTCAGAGACATTTGAACCACTTTTGAACAAAAGAACTAACAGTATCTTCGACCTATTCATAAAACTTCACGTAAGGGGAAGGAATGCAGTGAGTTTATAATCATTTCATAAAATACATAAAGTTTCACCGCTAGAATGCGGTTTGGCGCGACAGAAGCACATGCATGTAAACAAACTTCAGACTGACAGGAAAAAGACCACGTGGATGCCGTAGTAGGGAACATTGATAAACGTAACGTCACTAAAACATAATAGCTGCCTTGGCGAGTGAGGATAGTAGGGATCGAGTATTTGAAGGTACGCGAGGTGCTGTCCGTTATAGATACGTTATTCGGGGGGGGGGGGGGGGTGAGGAGAACGCGGTACGGCTATGAAGAAGTGCAGGCAGGGAGGGGAAGAGGAGAATAGGCTCGCTGATACTGAAGGTGTGAAGGGGGACGCAGAAGGTTAAGTGCAAGGGAGGTGGAGTAGGTGAGGGGTGAGGGAAACGCTGCGCTTCCAGCACTGCGCACAGCTCACGTATGCTTGCTAAGCCGACTTTGAAGAAAACATGCTCTTTTGAAGCACAGCTTGCAGCTTGTACCGGCTGCATGTGAAAACAGATTATGCACAATGTTATCTGACAGCACGTTAAACACAAAGGACAGGGTGACACCAAATTTGAACATGGAGGGGTGTTAACATTTGTATGACAATAAACAAGGTTACTTGCATTAATTTTGAAACAGGAGCTCCTAAGAGAGTGCAGAGTACATCTCTGGATTGCATTTCAGAGGACATTTGGTTCCTAACACGTTGGCCAGTCGTTTTAGAAACTCGCTGTACGCATAAAAACACAACAGAGTCGCTTTAATACAATGAAAACTTAGATGTGCAAGGATCGGAGAACAGTAACGGGTACTGCAGCTAAGGTTACTGATGAAAATTGTGCCAGTTAAGATAGATGAGCAGGAAAAGAGTGTTTATCGTTTTACTGGACGCAGGTCAGCAAAATTTCGTAAAAAGAGACTGAAGGGAAACGGTCAGTTCAGCGGACATAAGAATTAAAAACGCGCAATTACTTTTAACCGTTACGAGTTACGCCTTAAAAGGAAATAATAGACATAAATGCCTCAAATTAAATTTTCCCTGAGACATTTAAGTCTCTAATTTATCTACGACAAGGTTGGAAGCCTGGCCGCAGCACACATTGTAATTCACTTCTTCAGCTTCAAATGTTATCGGAAATAAATGCTTCAAAACCGGTGAGACTTCGTTTGTTTGCAGAGGAGTGGTAAATTAATTACGAAAATTAGATGAAAATTCCACGTGTAACGGCCTACCGAACACCACAAAAAGAGGCTGCACATTCTATGTTTCACTCCAATACGAGACATTCAACAAGTAGGACTGAAAGACCAAGCATTGGAGAAAAAAGTTAGCAAGGTAAATTTAATGCATTCTTTCGGAAGACGAAACAAAATACTTATCGACGAAAGGGAAATACACTGCAAAGCCAAAACTCTACAGCATAGATGAATAATGCAAATAAATTAGTAACGTCAAATGACAAAGATCTAAACAATAGATGAGACAGGGTACCTTTAAACACCTCAAATCTTGCACTTATACACGTGAGTTCCCGTTCTTTAAAAAGAAAACTGGAATCTTTCGCCAAAGATTTCTAATGTTGAAAAACCTTTAAGACTTATGCAAAATATAATAGTCAATCTACAAGTACATTGCAACTTAAAACACGTGCAGTAGACGAACGATCTTTCAAAAGATGATGGGATGGTTACCCCACGAAGTTAATTTCAAATTATGCTCACTGACAACGTATACCACATGAAAACTACATTTCAATATGGGAGACATGACAAGGAAAGGGAAGAGAATTGTTAGGCCGTATACGGGCCGGCTTACCACTAGGCGTTAGTTGTGCTGGTCCACTTGTTTGCATCATGTGGTCTTTGCTTGTAGCAAAGTAATCGTTCAAACGTGACAGAAGATGCAATTTAGACGACTACAAAAACACATAGTTTCCTAAACTGGAAAGTCACTGGGCAGTAAAATGGAAGATGGTTAACTTTTCTACACTGGGCTCTGAGGGGCAACAGCATACAATACACCGTTAAACATCACTTAGTCATCTCCACATTATCAGAAAAGGTGTTTTCCTGAGCTACCTTCACAGAAACATCGTCAATGAAAACAATTGACACAGGAACTCTATCCTGTTCACAAACAACCTCAATAAAACAACTTCATACATATAATAATAAAAATTCAATTAAAAAAAATTACCTGCGTCAGTCACTCTATTTATTTCATCCCATGTTGCGAAAGTTTACTCTCTCATTTTCAGGTCGAACAATGATACTGTGTTACACCCTTGCTAGCTGGATGCAGCCAGTTGTTTCTTGTGGTTTCAATTTGATACAAAACGTATAACAGAAGCCTGTTAGAGTAATATGGAACTAAGAGTATACATTTTAAACTGTGGTAGAGATACTTACAAACTTTCCCAGTGCACAGAACCCTGTGGTTCATTAAAAACATATATTTTCAGAACCCTCAAACCAATAACATAAATAAACCAGAGATTATATTGATGTAAGGATATAGTGCCTTTCCCCAGAGATCATTCCTTACTAACTTACATTGTGGACCATAGATACATATAATAATTATAAAATTGTTTCATTGTTTACAATTTGTTAAAAGTACGACTGTTGCAAATACATGACAGTAAAGACAGAAATGGGATTAAATACCAAACAGAAAAATATAAAAACTTGCAGACTTAATAACAGCATAATCTAATTCTTACTGTTTCTGTAAAATACCTTGGGAATTATCTTTTTCTAAGGTCACTCAGTCAGTAGCAAATGGAAAGAGCCACAGTGGATCATCAAGTATGTCTGCGAAACTCCTAAGAAAGTTCATTCCAATTGTCCTTGCTTTTGCATTTCGTGTTTTCTGTATCTTGTTTCCTATTGTGAATTAAAATTTCCAGTTTCTCATAAACATCGAGTTTGTAGCCTTTGTTTATTTTGTGAAGTTTTATTAGATTCTCTTCTGTGTTAACAAAGGAATGTCCTGTGTCCTGAATGTGTGTAGCTATGGCAGATTTAATGGGTGTGTTGTATGTAAATGCAAAATTTCTTTGAATCTGGTTCGAAAGCTTCGTCCGGTCCGACCGACATACTGTTCAGGGTACTGATTGCATTTTATGTTTCTGCATCTCATTTGGAGAATTTATCTTTACTGGTTTTAGTATTTTGCAGCAGTGAAAGCAACTCTTACAATGAGTGGTCACAATACATCAGCAGTTTTTTGTGAAATGGTACCAAAGTAAGAAGGCGTACTGTCATGGTGTCCGTTTGTTTATTGTTCTTAATTATGTTTTTGCCTGTTTCTCAAACATATCTTCATATCAACAAAACTTCGTTGTTCCCTGGGGGATAATAACCGAAATCCTCACTTAACAATTGCAGGGATATGACAGATTAATTGTCCCACAACTTCCATTGTAACTCGTACGGTACATCACTTAATATACGTAGCTCTGTGCAAAGAGTTAAACGGTTAACCAACTACCACTTACGATGGGCAGAAGGCATGGATTATAAAAGAATAAAGGTTGGGGACAGGAAACATTGCGAGGTGCAAAAAGAAGAAAAAGACAAGTCACAAAAAGTTCAATTCTTTCGTTCCGAAATACGCATATGGCATAACGTCCCGTCGGTTTTAACAATAGGAGTGCTAATAGCGTAATTATAACTGAGTACGCGCTTGAGGCCTCAAGTCACCTAATCCCACAAGTAGTCTAATAAGCAATATCAGGATGGTCAGAAACCTAATTCTTTGCTGCTTTTCTTCTGAGCCCTAGACGCGAATTACGCGTCTGTATCTGGTCTTGCAATAAAAACACACTCCCATTAAGATACAAGGATTTAGTGCACCCATTATTTCAGTGGGCTTGCAGATGCGGTTTTCGAACTGAAGGGGTTTGTGTGGTGCCTAATGCTCTCTCGTCTGTGGAATAATGTGTAAGATTCTACTGTCATCGGGGTACAGGAATAGCACTTATAGAAACGATGAAAGAAACTAAGCATGAATCATGCCATCACGCCACGAAAGCGAAACGGAAGAAAATGACATGAACAGCTGGGAACACTGTGGTTGCCAGACACATTTTGCTAGCTGCATATCTCTGGAGATTAATCGAAAACATTCAGAAACATACCTATCGAAACTTCTCTTCATCATAACAACCAAGCATGACATACTTAAGCAACAACAGAATTTAAAAGAAAGGTAATAAAACAACTGGAATACACAGGCCCAATATACTATGTGTCTCAATTACAGACGCTTTAACCTCAGCAGTGTAGATCTCTGAAATTGTCACACGAACTGCGCACCAGGGTCGAGTGCCCCTCATTTCTTTGTCGGAGAAACTGCCTGAGTATAGAACATTTTATAATGAAATTGGAATCTCAGATAGGAAATGCGTTTCATTTCATCTCCGTCAGGTAATTTTTTAATCAATATTAGTAGTGATATATCCAATATTCGAAATGAGGAAAAACCTGCAATGGAAACTTTTCAGTGATGAGTTTCGAAATTGTCCTGGATCTAAAAAAATTATTGGAATTTTAATTAGATGAAGATTCTATTAATTTAATGGAACGCATTTACTACAATATTTTTCAGATTTTCTCAGTTGTTTACAAATCCAGACCCTTCGAATAGAGACAACAATGTTATCGGCAACTGGCTAGCCTCTTCTATTAGGGATTACCGTGTTGTAACAGTGACCATTCTTACGTATTTTCTTCATCGCTGTCCGAAGATTCGTCCGAGTCATCAGTTTAGCCGTTGCCCAGAACTGCTGCGGGATCAACAGCTTCAAAATCACTTTCATTGGGAAAGCTACTTACGTCACTTTCACGACTGAATTATTCTAACAGTGCTTTCCGGATAGCAACTTCATTTGGTAAAATGACATTTCTGCGTGAATTTTCACATATATGTATTTCACACTTGGTGACAGAACAATTACACAACTTGTACTCCAGGGGTACAGTTACCCTTAAAAAATATTTCTCTCAAATTAAACAACAACGACTCATAACTCCGAACATCCGCCCTGTACGAGGTCTCACTCAGCACTGAGTATACGTTGGTGCCAACCCACTGAGTCTGTGCGGTGGATGCGTAGTAAAAAACAAGAAACTCACGGGACAGACACTCTGGTGTATACTTGTAGGGTTAACTATCCAACCAACATACATCTAAAGCGCATATCTAGCAACAGTCATACATTCAAATGTACTCACAAAGTTTTGAAGTTCAAAATCGTCCTTCTAAGTAAAGACACATCCAAACAAAGGACAATAACTCTATACGATGCAAATTTATCTCTATACACTATACTTCTAGGTATTGAGAGGAAGGAACCCACACAAGCAACAACAGTAATGGGGCATAAAACCACAATCTTGTACTGCAGTGGCCAGGAAAATTTTCTCTCTATATAGTGGCATTGTAGGAAAATATCTATTTATTGCTTATTTAATTTGACCAGGTTAGGGCCTTAAGGCCCCCTCTTACATCAAACCAGGAATAATACGTACGAAAAACTATTGCACAGCAATCACAATAACAATAATTTGCATTATTAATAAAAAATAATGATTGGTATTTATAGTATGAGTAATGGGAGCACTAAAAATGATGATAAAATAATCGAGGAATTAAGAATGATATCAATAACTTACTAGACAGAAAATTCAAAAATAAAAATTTTCACTTAAAAAAACCCAATAATAATAGTAATATAAGAATAATAATAAAATAATAGAGGCACTGAGAATTATATTCATTAGTTTAGCACTTTTGAAGTCTTGTGTGGTATCAGAAGATATGAAAGGGAAATGAAAGAGGAGAGAATTGAAATGAGACAGTGGGTGCTACGAAAGAAGAGAATTTCGATGGAGACCTCTATAGACATGCGGAGGGAAATGTAGTGGGAGAGGGAGCGTTGGAGAGAGTGAGCTCCAAGATGAGATAGCTGTTTGATAGGTGGGCCCTGCTGCCTTTCAAAGTTTGCACAGATTTTAATTTCTGTAATATTTTGAGGGAGATTGTTCCGAATTCGAGCTTCTGATGTAGAAAATCATTTAGAGAACATTCCATTGTTGTACAGTGTAACACAGAGGATTTAACTTTGTTGAGAACGAGTATTTTTGCTGTTCAGATAGTTGCGTGACGATTGGAGATAAAAAGGAAGGAGTGCAGTGATTAAGAAGACGATGCAGCAAACACAGGGTATGATAATCTCCACGCTTTACGGCTTATACACATGATAACTGTTCATAGGCACCAGTGATACCCTCGAGATACCGTGCCTCACAAAAGTATCACATACAGTTCCTGCCGACGTGGGCGCTCAGCCCTTGGAGAGTAGGTTCCCTGTAATCAAGTATGGAGAGTATTAGTGACTCTATGAGTTTGTTTCTAAGCTTGAGAGGAAACAGTCTTTCATATATCTGTAATAAATGAAGTGATGCTGACACCTTCTAGCAGACTGAAGTTGTGTGTTCAGTCCAGATTAGGTGCCGGTGGAGTATTATCCCCAAATTCATTCCAGAAGAAGAAAAGATGATTTCTATGTTGTTTAGGATTAAAGGTGGAAGATATTCTCTGAACTGACGTGTAATAAGGCTTTTGTGATAAAAATTGCTGGCGTTTTAGATGGATTAAGTTTCGAAGCTATTTTCTGAGCCCATTCTGATAAAGCAAGTACGTCAACATTAACGTTCTGGATGACTGTGTGCACATTTGTGGGGTTTGCACTTATGTAAAACTGTAGATTATCAGCATACAAATTATACGTGCAGTGGGAGATAATAGCCGACACATCATCAACATATAAATAGAAAATTAGTGGGCCCAATACTGATCATTGTGGGAACCCTAATACGACATTCTTTCATTGTGACGTCTTTGTTCATCATTACTAGCGGTTGGCGTCTTGAAAAGTATGGGTGGGACCACTGCAGAGCACTTTAACAAACGTTTTCACTTTTGAATTCAGCAATGGAATATCCAAGGCGACACTGTCGAAAGCTTTGCTGAAATCCAAAAAGCGCGTTTTTTTTGTCCATAGCTTGCTTTAGTTCGTCTGTCACTTGTATAAGAGCAGCCGTTGTGCTGAGATATTTCCAGAAGGTTATTTGGGACTGAGGAACTTGTAAGCTGATCGGACTCACGACATTTTTACATTACAGCCAATAGCAGACGAAATAGTAGCATGTGATAAAAAAAATTGAGCTCTAAGAATCAGAGTACTTATTCACTCAAAACTATACTTTACTGATCCGAGAGTTCCTATTCGCTTTTCACGTTAACCTCCAAGAAAACGGCTGCAATGCCTCAGTACGTAAGCGATACTGTACTTACATGATACTCATTTTGTCGCGAAACGCATAGTGGGCGGGCGACGCCGTTGCGGAGCGCTGGGGCAGCGGCTGACGGCTATACGTAGGTGGTATGATGAGAAAAACCAACCGATTAAAACCGATAACGGTAGAATGAAATTTTCACTCTACAGCGGAGTGTGCGCACACTCCGCTGTAAAGTGAAAATTTCATTCTAGAAACATCCCCCAGGCTGTGGCTAAGCCATGTCAACGCAATATCCTTTCTTTCAGGAGTGCTAGTTCTGCAGGTTCGCAGGAGAGCTTCTGTAAAGGTTGGAAGGTAGGAGACGAGGTACTGGCAGAAGTAAAGCTGTGAAGACGGGGTGTGAGTCGTGCTTGGGTAGCTCAGTTGGTAGAGCACTTGCCCGCGATAGGCAAAGGTCCGAGTTCGAGTCTCGGACCGGCACACAGTTTTAATGTGCCAGGAAGTTTCACCGATAACGGTATTTTAGTCCTGAATAACGGTTATTCTATGGTTTTTGGTCGCGGTTATAACAGATATCTTTCTTTTTTTACTAATAACTGGGCAAAAAAGCTGGAGTACCAGTTAACCATAAAAGCAGTGCTACAATATTTCGATTTTAAGTAAAGTTTTTTTAAGGAGGTGTAATTTTTGTGCGTAAAATTTCAGTTGCTTTGGAATAGTACTTTATAACAGAGAACCTTTCAGTGCTATTTTAATAACAATGCCTGGAGAAACGAGCAACAAACACATGACTCAAGAATTGATACAGCTTTGCTGAGACTATGGCATACCGGTTACCATGTGGCGCGGGCTATTAGGTGGGATGCGTGTACATGGAGTGTGCAAGACTTCCTCCACCTGTTCTGTATGATATTTTGTCACTGTCGTTCAAATGTTCAAATGTGTGTGAAATCTTATGGGACTTAACTGCTAAGGTCATCAGTCCCTAAGCCTACACACTACTTAACCTAAATTATCCTAAGGTCAAACACACACACATCCATGCCCGAGGGAGGACTCGAACCTCCGCCGGGACCAGCCGCACAGTCCACGACTGTAGCGCCTTAGACCGCTCGGCTAGTCCCGCACGGCCTCACTGTCGTCATCGGACATCAGGTCTATTACACAATAGCATTTTCCTTAGTCTGAAAGTATTTTACCAAGTACGGTATCAGTGAAGTACAATGCTCCATTTGATTTAACAGATTACAAATGGGAGTAGCCGTAACAAACATGCGACATAAGGAAAACCTTAAAACTTAGCAATTCGTTCGTAGTTTGTTACAATAAAAATAGAAAGCTGTGAAATGATAACTAAATCAAGACCCCAAGCTGTCGACAGGCGTTGATGTACACCAACGGGGACAAAGCAGCTGAGCCACTGTCGTCATCTGCTTGTAGACCTTAAAAACCGACAAATTAATTCAACATCAGTTTTCATCCTTGACCACTGACTATTCGTACTATCCAGTGGTATGACCCCGATTTCAACATGTTTTTTGAGCAGAGTCTAAAAAAATTAGAATCAATGGGAGACTGCCGAAGTTTTTTTTGTAGTAGGCGTCCACTTATCACTCTTAGAGAAGAGCAAGTGGATGGACTAACTTTTCTTTTACTTTTCTACTTTATTTAATGTTTTTGGCTCTGTTTAAGGCCCAGGGAGTCAAAATTTTTCAGTCATTGTTCGATTTCTACATTTATTACGGGAAATAGTAGGAACAAAAAACTGAAAACTGTTTGTTTTAAATGAACACACCGCCATTTAACTGTATTGTTCTTCATTTAATTTCGATCCATGTTTCTGCCTTTTATGCAATTTTCGAGTGGCTCAGTTTATGTCAAAATTGGCCAATGTGGGCAGTGAATATTTTTCTTAATTTATTGCCGATTTCGAGCCTGATTTCCTGCAATATGTGTTAATGACAAAAACTCAACCACTTGAAAATCGCATAAAAGGCTGAAACCTGGGTAGTAATTAATTAAAGAACAATACAGTCAAATGGCGGTGTGTACATTTAAATATTATTGTCTGACTGTTACTCGGCAACACGAAAAACTGAAAACCGGTTGTTTCAGTGGTAACCGCCAACCGTAGCACGTGGTACGCGTGTAGTGACAGAGTGTGGCGGAGGGTTTGGAAGTGGGGGGAGGGATCGGCTAGCTGCTCGGCGGCGAAAGTAGACGCAACGGGCGTTGCGTTGATGACAGGATCCAATGGGGACGGCAGCAGGGGCCTGCACAGTGGCGAACGTTGCGGCGCGACGGCCACGATGCGAACATCGAGGCCGGTTGGCAGCATGGCAGCAAATCAGCGTGGCCTGCCATGTCGCACTCAGCGGATGGGCGGCGTGAGTGGGCGGCACAGGTGGGCGACGAGCAGCTTGTGGGCGGCGACAGCAGCAGAGAAGCCGCGCAGGCCGTGGGTAGCGCGCCCGTGCTTTTGGTGTAGCCACGGGAACGGCACGGACACATCGCACGTTTCCACTTGTCCTGGGCATGCGGCTGATTTTGCGATGGCCTGGCATCGTCGACAGTCAAATGCGCCCAAGGCGGCGCCTGCTGACAAGCAACTCACACGTGCCTTTTCTCGCTGCAAGCGTCGCGGCGGAGTTGGGATAGAGTTGCTCAGGCTGCAACAGGCTAGTCTTCGTCCCCATCGCCTTGGAATCTGCGCAAAAAGCGTCTGGCGCGGCAGCAAGCCGCTGCGCTTCGCACACAGGTTCGTCTCGCACCGCAATAACAGCGGCGAATAGTGAACGGCCACACATGAACCATGAACCGAAAGTAATCGGGCGCCCTATGTACTGAACGGTGGGGATTTATCCCGATTCTGACTCCAGCGTCAGGTACGCGAACGGTCAGGACTTTTATCAGACGCTGTTGCTACTGCCATCCTAGGCGAGAACTGAAAATTGACGATACTTGCATATTTTTCAAAATAGCATGCCTTCTTACCAACTTTTTAAAGAGAACATTAGTTGTAAATTCGTCAGTAGTATGCGTAACTGGAATAAATTGAAGGAAATGTACTTTGATAATTATTTCTTCACCAAGTCATGTCTGAATAAAATGAATGATCATTGTGAGTTGTTATTTGTGACTCTTATCAGGAGTACAGTATCAATTAACTGAGTAGCTATGAGAACAAAGTCTTTTCTCGACAGCACTGTTGTGTAAAACATTCTTGGTCTTCTTGCTGCGTCAGTCCAGGGTCAAACCTCGAGCTTTCAATGATAAACTCCATTGTCTTCGTCAGGAGCAATAGCAGCTGACTGTCAAAACTGCTGTCTTTTATAGCCCTTACACAGCTGGCTCATGGTGTGGGTTCCTGTAGTCATGTCCTAGTTCATGAACCACGGGCAATGTATGAGTGGCCAAGTAAGTGGTCCCGACAGTCGGGATACCAGTTACTTTGGAATAAGGCTGGGCATCTCAGACATATTCTGAGTCGTGGTCACCTTTGTGCTCATACGGCAAAGACTACCAAATCCACCGGTTAGTCCCTCAGCCGTTAGGGGTAAAACCCAATGGGACTCGGGGCAAGTAAGGCTAGCAACCTGCTTCCCTGGTACTTTAAATATGATGCTGACAACAATCAGAGCAAAATGCCTCCGACCTTTGGAGGTGACGGAGTCCCACCTCTAACTGATAAACCAGGGACTCCTAAGATACGACTTGGCAAACCAATGGTAATGAGATGGGGAGCTATTAATATCAATGGGGGCTACTCTGGGAAGAAGGTAGAGCTGGCAGAGGCTGCAAGTAAGATGGGGCTGGACGTTTTAGCTGTTAGTGACATTCGGGTAAGGGGTGGGAAAGAAGAGGAAGTGGGAGAATACAAGGTCTACCTGTCAGGAGTCAAAGCAGGAATAGCACAATGGGGTGTAGGGCTTTACATCGGGAAAGAAATGGAACCCAGCGTAGTTGCAATAAGGTATGTAAACGAACGACTGATGTTGATAGATTTGACAGTGTCTAGCAAGAAAATTAGGATTGTGTCAGTATATTCGCATTGTGAAGGGACAGATCAAGATAAGATGGATAGTTTTTATGAGGCACTCAGTGATGTAGTTGTTAGAGTAAAGGACAAGGACAGTGTTCTGCTCATGGGTGATTTTAACGCCAGGATTGGAAATCGAACAGAAAGGTATGAAAAGGTTATGGGTAAATTTGGACAGGATATGGAGGCCAACAGGAACGGGATACAACTCTTGGATTTCTGTGCCAGTATGGGCTTAGTAATCACAAACTCCTTTTTTAAACATAAGAACATTCACTGGTATACTTGGGAAGGCAGGGGAACCAGATCTGTCATTGACTATATAATAACAGATCAGGAATTCAGGAAGGTTGTGAGGGACACACGTATATTCAGGGGATTCTTGGATGACACTGATCATTATTTAATCTGCAGTGAAATTGGGATTGTGAGGCTGAAAGTGCAGGAGGTCAGGTCCATATGTAGGAGGATAAGAGTGGAGAAACTTCAGGATAAGGAAATCAGGCACAAGTACATAACAGCGATCTCAGAAAGGTACCAGTTAGTTGAATGTAGTCAATTACAGTCATTGGAAAAGGAATGGACAAGGTACAGGGACACAGTACTAGAAGTGGCTAAAGAATGTCTTGGAACAGTAGTGTGTAAAAGTAGGATGAAGCAAACAGCTTGGTGGAATGATACAGTCAAGGCAGCCTGTAAAAGGAAAAAGAAGGCGTATCAAAAATGGCTACATACCAGAACCCAGGTAGACAGAGAAAGTTATGTTGAAAAAAGAAACAAAGCCAAACAGATAATTGCAGCATCCAAGACGAAATCGTGAGAAGACTTTGGAAACAGGTTGGACTTTGGGTCAAGCTGCTGGAAAACCATTCTGGAGTGTAATTAGCAGTCTTCGAAAGGGAGGTAAGAAGGAAATGACAAGTATTTTGGACAGGTCAGGAAAACGGCTGGTGAATCCTGTGGATGCCTTGGGCAGATGGAGGGAATATTTTGAAGAATTGCTCAATGTAGGTGAAAATGCGATCAGTAATGTTTCAGATTTCGAGGCAGAATGGGACAGGAATGATGATGGAAACAGGATCACATTTGAGGAAGTGGAAAAAATGGTCAATAGATTGCAGTGCAATAAAGCTGCTGGGGTGGATGAAATTAAGTCGGAACTCATCAAATACAGTGGAATGTCAGGTCTTAAATGGCTACACAGGATAATTGTAATGGCCTGGGAGTTGGGACAGGCTCCATCAGACTGGACAAAAGCAGTAATCACACCAATCTTTAAACATGGAAACAGAAAAGATTGTAACAACTACAGAGGTATCTCTTTAATCAGCGTTGTGGGTAAAATCTTCTCAGGTATTGTTGAAAGGAAAGTGCGAGTATTAGTTGAGGACCAATCGGATGAAAATCAGTGTGGGTTTAGGCCTCTTAGAGGTTGTCAGGACCAGATCTTTAGCTTACAGCAAATAATGGAGAAGTGTTATGAGTGGAACAGGGAATTGTATCTATGCTTTATAGATCTAGAAAAGGAATATGACCGGGTTCCTAGGAGGAAGTTATTGTCTGTTCTACAAGATTATGGAATAGGAGGCAAACTTTTGCAAGCAATTAAAGGTCTTTACATGGATAGTCAGGCAGCAGTTAGAGTTGACGGTAAACTGAGTTCATGGTTGAGAGTAGTTTCAGGGGTAAGACAAGGCTGCAACCTGTCTCCACTGTTGTTCATATTATTTATGGATCATATGTTGAAAACAATAGACTGGCTGGGTGAGATTAAGATATGTGAACACAAAATAAGCAGTCTTGCATATGCGGATGACTTAGTTGTGATGGCAGACTCGATTGAAAGTTTGCAAAGTAATATTTCAGAGCTAGATCAGAAATGTAAGGACTATGGTATGAAGATTAGCAGCTCCAAAACGAAAGTAATGTCAGTGGGAAAGAAATATAAACGGATTGAGTGCCAAATAGGAGGACCAAAGTTAGAACAGGTGGACGGTTTCAAGTACTTAGGATGCATAGTCTCACAGGATGGCAACATAGTGAAAGAACTGGAAGCGAGGTGTAGCAAAGCTAATGCAGTGAGCGCTTAGCTACGATCTACTCTCTTCTACAAGAAGGAAGTCAGTACCAAGACTAAGTTATCTGTGCATCGTTCAATCTTTCCACCAACTTTGTTGTATGGGAGCGAAAGCTGGGTGGATTCAGGTTACCTTATCAACAAGGTTGAGGTTACGGATATGAAAGTAGCTAGGATGACTGCAGGTACTAGTAGATGGGAACAATGGCAGGAGGGTGCCCACAATGAGGAAATCAAAGAAAAACTGGGAATGAACTCTATAGATGTAACAGTCAGGGCGAACAGGCTAAGATGGTGGGGTCATGTTACACACATGGGAGAAGCAAGGTTACCCAAGAGACTCATGGATTCAGCAGTAGAGGGTAGGAGGAGTCGGGGCAGATCGAGGAGAAGGTACCTGGATTCGGTTAAGAATGACTTTGAAGTATTCGGTTTAACACCAGAAGAGGCACCAATGTTAGCACTGAATAGGGGATCATGGAGGAACTGTATAAGGGGGGCTATGCTCCAGACTGAACGCTGAAAGGCATAATCAGTCTTAAATCATGATGATGATGATGATGATGATGATGATGATGATGATGATGACTACGATATCCCTCGCCCCTCCTCCACCACCATCATCCAACTGCACAACAATGCAAATCTCCTATTATAGGTTTAATCATTAAACTAAGGTGACAGGCGTCCTCATTTTCTGGCGACGGTCCTCATGTTTCCTTCTTTGCCCACAATGCCTTTAACATTATTTGACAACAATAAATGTCCTCAATTCCTTATTTGTTTGTCCTCAGTTTTTGAAATTCCCCGAAATTATTGAAAGAGGAAGAATTTACTGAACATTTTAAACCAAAATTCAACTGAACACACCAATGCAACCAAATTTGTCATCAATTAATTATTTTAATTAATTGCAAAAAAATAGACTAAAAAAGGTGTGGAACTATTTTCTGGTGCGAATGAATTATTTCCACTGGCTCTTTCCCTTCCCTGGAGTCAGTGGACCAAAATTAGGGACGGGAGACTGCTTATAGTCCATTGAGTTGCTCACGGTGGTCATTAAACCTCAGAGACAGGCTTACACACACCAACTCACTCTTAAGTAAGGAATATGATAAACTGCACATACCTTTTTAGTTATGTTGATTGAGAAGCACAATACCTAGCTTGTGAGTACGTGATCGATTATCCACAGGAAATAATAGTAGAACTAAAACTATCAACAGAATATCTTCATTCAAGTGACGCTTGACAATGATCTGCAGGGAGAAGAACAAAAAGAGGGACTGAGAGATGTTCGTATAGTCTAACAGGACATTTTATCAAACAACCTGGTCCGCTATGTGTATTCTTAACAGTTAAAGATGATCGTAGTAGTGGATATTTGTTAAGTACTGTACACGAAAGCGTCCCTGTCTTTGATTGTACAGAAGGTGCTCGCGCTGTAACAATTAGGGCAGGGGCAAGCAGTCACTCGCTCATTCATAGCATTTACAAGTGCAGTAATCGAATGTTGCACTTGTAAATGCTATGAATGAGCTTTTTATTACGTGTTTCATGTGGACTAAAATATTCAGTGTTTTGTGTTTTAATATAAATGCCAAATGAAATGTTTAAAAGATTTTCGTACCAGATGATGGCTTACGGCCGAAACCGCTAGTACTAACAAAACCCAGTTAATGCAGTTCAGTGTTAAGAGTCTTTTGAAACTTGCCTGAAAAAAGAAATATGTGTGCTTTGGCACTCCCAGTTGCCGGTGTCATCTATGCCTCGTAGTATGAAGGCCGCCGACAATGTCAAGGGGGATTCAAAACAAATGAATGACTTTCTATGTTAGGGTGAGATGCACGCCAAAAGGGTCAGACATTATGTTTCAGAATATGTTAATGTTTGGTTAAACTATTTTGAATTACAAGCATTGGGATCAGTCGTTGTGAGACTTGAAGACTTATACAGAGAAGTGCAAATAGGGGATCGGAAATAGGAGATCGGATTTTATTTCGTAGCTTGAAGTACTCCTCATGATGTAACATGTCAGCATCACCCAGCAAGGATCAAAGTCCACAAGGAACGCAAGTTTGTACACGACGATGGGACGGACTAGCTGGACCACCAGAACAGTTCCTAAAGGGTAACGTTCATCAACAACATTTATATCAGATATAGGCAGATCAGACAAGTGAAAAGGTACCAAGCACAGACAGCAACCGAAGTACGCCATCGCAAACCCATCTTTTTCACCCCGTACTCAGTAGCGGCAGTTTCAGTTTTGAGATAGGTAGAGGCAATGTGTTTACTTTCGACAAAGTCACTGTCCTGTATGCTTTTGAAAACGGTTTGGTGTTTTAAATTTTCCTCTTCTTAATTTTTCTCCTAGTTTGCTCAATTTTTTCTCCGTTTGATTTAAAATTTATTTTTCCGCCCCTAGAACTTTGCCTCCCAAGGTGCCGCGTACTCTTTCCTGAAGGTAGAAACGGCAGTGCAGATGAGCCTACAGGGCTGATGTTAAATGATAGAACACGAGATTAAGGGAAAAAAATGTGAGACAGAGATTCCGAAATTAGACTACCTAGGAGCAGATGTAGAATCAGATAACAATTTACTAGTGATGAAGAGTTGGCTAAAGCTTAAGAGACTAGTCGGGACGAATCAACAACCAAAGAAGTGGGATACGGAAATGTTAAGGAATAACGAGATACGCTTGATGTTCTCTAAGACTACAGATACTGTGATAAGGAGTGGTTCAGTAGGAAGTTCAGTTGCAGAGGAATGAAGGTATCTAAAATGGGCAATCACAGGAGTTGAAAAGGAAAACATAAGTACAAAGATTGTAATTGCAAAGAAACTGTGGGTAACGAGAGAAATACCTCAGCTAATCTATGAAAGAAAGAAGTAGAAAAATGTTCAGGCAAATTCAGGCATACAGAAATACAAATCGCTTAGCAACGAAATAAATACGAGGTACATGGACGAAATGATATGGCTGTACGAAGAAAGAGAACATATCGAAAAGAAAAGGTTCTCGGAAGGAGTGGCTCAGAATACAGAAAAATCTTTCTATGAAATTAAAAGCAAGGGTAGTAATATTAAGAGTACAAGGGATTTCCACTGTTAAATGCAGACGAGAGAGCGGATAAGTGGAAAGAGTACAATGAAGGCCTCTATGAGAACGGAGACTTGTCTGCTGACATGGCAGAAGAACAAACACGAGTCAATTTAGAAAAGGTAGGAGATCCAGTATTCATCATCATCATCATCATTTAAGACTGATTATGCCTTTCAGCGTTCAGTCTGGAGCATAGCCCCCCTTATAAAATTCATCCATGATCCCCTATTCAGTGCTAACATTGGTGCCTCTTCTGATGTTAAACCTATTACTTCAAAATCATTCTTAACCGAATCCAGGTACCTTCTCCTTGGTCTGCCCCGACTCCTCCTACCCTCTACTGCTGAACCCATGAGTCTCTTGGGTAACGTTGCTTCTCCCATGCGTGTAACATGACCCCACCATCTAAGCCTGTTCGCCCTGACTGTTACATCTATAGAGTTCATTCCCAGTTTTTCTTTGATTTCCTCATTGTGGACACCCTCCTGCCATTGTTCCCATCTACTAGTACCTGCAATCATCCTAGCTACTTTCATATCCGTAACCTAAACATTATTGATAAGGTAACCTGAATCCACCCAGCTTTCGCTCCCATACAACAAAGTTGGTCGAAAGATTGAACGGTGCACAGATAACTTAGTCTTGGTACTGACTTCCTTCTTGTAGAAGAGAGTAGATCGTAGCTGAGCGCTCACTGCATTAGCCTTGCTACACCTCGCTTCCAGTTCTTTCACTATGTTGCCATCCTGTGAGAATATGCATCCTAAGTACTTGAAACCGTCCACCTGTTCTAACTTTGGTCCTCCTATTTGGCACTCAATCCGTTTATATTTCTTTCCCACTGACATTACTTTCGTTTTGGAGCTGCTAATCTTCATACCATAGTCCTTACATTTCTGATGTAGCTCCGAAATATTACTCTGCAAACTTTCAATCGAATCTGCCATCACAACTAAGTCATCCGCATATGCAAGACTGCTTATTTTGTGTTCACATATCTTAATCTCACCCAGCCAGTCTATTGTTTTCAACATATGATCCATAAATAATATGAACAACAGTGGAGACAGGTTGCAGCCTTGTCTTACCCCTGAAACTACTCTCAACCATGAACTCAGTTTACCGTCAACTCTAACTGCTGCCTGACTATCCATGTAAAGACCTTTAATTGCTTGCAAAAGTTTGCCTCCTATTCCATAATCTTGTAGAACAGACAATAACTTCCTCCTAGGAACCCGGTCATATGCCTTTTCTAGATCTATAAAGCATAGATACAATTCCCTGTTCCACTCATAACACTTCTCCATTATTTGTCGTAAGCTAAAGATCTGGTCCTGACAACTTCTAAGAGGCCTAAACCCACACTGATTTTCATCCGATTGGTCCTCAACTAATACTCGCACTTTCCTTTCAACAATACCTGAGAAGATTTTACCCACAACGCTGATTAAAGAGATACCTCTGTAGTTGTTACAATCTTTTCTGTTTCCATGTTTAAAGATTGGTGTGATTACTGCTTTTGTCCAGTCTGATGGAGTCTGTCCCAACTCCCAGGCCATTTCAATTATCCTGTGTAGCCATTTAAGACCTGACATTCCACTGTACTTGATGAGTTCCGACTTAATTTCATCCACCCCAGCTGCTTTATTGCACTGCAATCTATTGACCATTTTCTCCACTTCCTCAAACGTGATCCTATTTCTATCATCATTCCTATCCCATTCTACCTCGAAATCTGAAATCCAGTATTAGAATCAGAATTTAATAGAGCTTTCGAAAACTTACGATCAAGTAACGCAGAAGGAACAGATAACATTCCATCACAATTTCTAAAATCATTGAGGCAAGCGGCAACAGAACGACTATTAATGTTGGTGTGTAGAATGTTCATGTACTATCTGACTTTCGAGAAAACATCATCCACACAATTCCAAAGACTGAAAGTGCTGGCAAGTGCGAAATTATCACGTAATCATCTTAACAGCTCATGCATGTAAGTTGCCGACAAGAATAATATACAGCAGAATGCAAAAGAAAATTGGACATGTGTTAGATGGCGATCAGTTTGGGTTAAGGAAAGGTAAGGACACCACAGAATCAGTTTTGAAGTCACCGTTGATAATGGAAGCAAGACTAAAGAAAAATCAAGACACGTTCGTAAGATTTGTCGATTTAGAAAAAGCATTCGAAAATGTCAAATCACGCAAGATGTTCGAAATCCACAGGAAAGGTAGGCGCAGCTACAGGGAGAGGTGGTTAATATACAGCATGTACTAGAGACAAAGGGAATAATAAGAGTGAAATATGAAGAACGAAGTGCTCGGATTAAAAATGGTGTAAGACAGAGATATGGGCTTTCGCCCCACTGTTCAGTGTATGCGGCGAAGAAGCAATGGTGGAAATAAAAGAGAGGTGGAATTAAGATTCAAGGTGAAACAATAACAATATTAAGATCAGCTGATGACGTTGGTTTCTTAGTGAAAGTGAAGAAGAACTGCAGGATCTGCTGAATGGAATAAACAACATACTGAGTACAGAATGTAGATTGAGAGTAAATTGAAGAAAGACGAAAGTGATGAGAAGTAGCAGAAATGAGAACAACGAGAAAATTAATATTATGATTGATGGTTATGAGGTAGATGAAGTTAAGGAATTCTGCTGCCTAGGCAGCAAAATAACCCTTGACGGACGGAGTAAGCAGGACATCAAAAGTAAAGTAGCACTGGCAGAAGAGCATTCTTGTCAAAGAGATGTCTATTAGTGTCAAACATAAGCTCTGATCTGAGCAAGAAATTTCTGACCACGTACGTTTGGAATGAAACGTAGATTGTGGGAAAACCGGAACAGGAGAGAATCGAAGCATTTGAGGTGTGGTGCTGCAGACGAATGTTGAAAATTGTGTGGGCTTATAAAGTTAGGATTGAGTTGGTTCTGTGAAGAATAGGAGAAGAAAGGAATATATGGAGAGCACTGAAAAGAAGAAGGGACAGGATGATAGGAAATCTGTTAAGACATCAGGGAATAACTTCCATGGTACTAGACAGAGTTGTGTGGGGTAATAACTGTAAAGGTATAGATTTGAATACATCCATCAAATAAATAAGGATGTAGGTTGCAAGTGCTACTTAGCGATGAATATGTTGACGTAGGAAATGAATTAGTGGCGAGGTGCATCAAAAACAGTCATAAAAAAAAGAAAAAAGAACGGGACATATACGTCATACGCGGGTTAGGAAGAAGCCGGGTGCAGGCCAGTCTAAAAGGTCAATCAAATCAAACAAAATGAGCTGTGGGAGGGGAAGCGGTTCATATTGTTTTGTTTGTGGCCGGAGAGGGGGCGCAGAACCAGAGGCTCTGCCTTCCAAGAAAGACGTCTGTTTTTGTCGAGGTCTCGATCACAAGAGAGGGAAGTAACTGTGTTCTGCCCTGCAGAACCCTCAAACACCCACACTCGTGATGTGCCTCTCACTCACGGTATTGGCTAAAGCGATGGCCTGATATCACTAGCAATTTCAGCAGAGAGCTCTAGGCGTCTCTTGTCAGAAGCTTTAACCAAACAGAACGGTCTCTGTGCTGGAAGGAAGGCACCTTGTGTTACTTAGGTACAGCCGAAGTTAATTTGGGAGAAAATCTGTAAAGACTTGATTGGGCCCTTTCAAATAAAAATTTTTAAACTAATTCCTTAAAGCGGTCTTTGACTCCCTGTCACCTTGTACTTACTGACACGACAAATGATTTTTAATTTTAGCATTTAGACAACTGACTTCTAGCTCATTGGGCTGGCAATTTTACAGACGGTGGGCATAAGTTATCAACGCTGTGCATGGGCCTACGGGTCTTAGATAGAGGGTGCTAAAATTGACAGAGTGAGGTGACGTACCGGAAACCTGTACGCTCGTACCACCGCGCCAATTTTTGCTGTAAAGTCAGTGACGCGCAAGAGCAGTCTCTGGTGTAAAACTCAAGTGTAAATTACAGAATGGCTGTCTTCTCAGACATCGTGGGACGACGTCGACGTCGTCCGACTGCAAGTGCGAAACATTGTCGGGTACTCTCTAAGTCGAGAAAACTTCAAAAAAATACAAATTTTTCTCCCAATCAAGAACACAACAACGCTGTCGCATGTTACGAGGTATCGGTCTGTGGAAAATTAATAATATCACAGTCACTTTCTCACATTCTGATTTTTACTAGTTCTTTAGTAACAGAATACCAGTAGATGCAAGCATGAACACAATCTCTGGAGGAATGTCGCACACGTGACGTCGACCAATCGCAGTTATTCTATTGGTCAGCGCAACAAACGGACACGACAGCCATTTGTTCCTGACGAAGACAGAGGAGGATTTCGTAGCATGCTCGAGACTGCACACAGATTTGATGTGGCAGAAAAACCGAGAATCTTTTATACAAGGCTGACTAACGAGAGACTTCGATCTTAAACTGCTTTTTGTTTAATTCTTACTAATCCCGTTCTGAAACTGAAGCTGAATAATAAAAACGTAAAAAGGAATTCCGTTCGACAATAAATGTAAATCGAGAATTATCGTCGAGTTGAGTGTGGTGTACTTTAAGGACACTAGAAACTTTGCTCCTAGCCTACTCGCTTTGAACATTTAGCTGCAGAACGAAACCCTCCGTACGCTCTGATTTTTCAAACTTCGCCATGCAACTAAAAGTGGAGTCTTTGTAAAGGCGGGCTTTATTACTGGAGCGGTTGTGCAATAGTCGGATGTTTTGAAACTTTACCCTGCTCAACAGACATCAATTTTCCCCTTGTACTACAAATTACGTAATGGAATATAAAACCAAAGTTAAATGGGTGATATAGCTTAAACTTTTCTGAATTTAGAAATTTATCGGCAGAGCTTGTGCGAGGAAAGGCGCTGTAAAACTCGGAGTAGGACGAGCTCATAAAATAAGTAACGATGCTATCTCGAATGAACGATGAAAATTAAGAAGATTAAAACAGAAAATTAGCGTTGGTAATGGACTATTACTCGTTTAAGCTGATATCTGTAAAGAGTAATCAAAGTATGTCTGAATAACTTCTACTAGAAGATACTTGAAAAACACAATGAACGCTTTGTTTACCTGAAGGTACAGTTATATTGAAGAAGAATGGCAGGTGACCTAAAGCATTTGAATCGATAGTTTTCGCTATCCAGTGAGATTGGTAGACGTGACATTCCCAACTTGTCCTTATCACATGCACAAATCAAGCAGATGGTTCATATTAGCGTGATGTTTAATGTAGAAACCAGGAATCTGAAAGTCTCGTTTGGTGAGTCATCATAGCTCTCTTTAGATTATTTCTCATAGAACTGAGTGATGCTCCCGAACGCTAAGGCGCCTAGAAAACGGACCCTATTAATCGTAACTCTTAAGGAGATTCTCGGTGTAGCGAACGACGGGAATTCGCTGTTTCGACGTAAGTCGAAGAGGGTGTATGACTTCGCATCAACACTGACTTGTTTTTAGTCGCTACCATCGTCACCTTTCAACACTGTGCGTCAATACAGCGACAACTGTAGTCTTACTGTTTCCGTGAAAAGTTCATGTTATGGTAGGATCATCATCAGTGGATATTCATTTCTCAATGAATGTATTAATCATATAGTTTCTATTTCGAGTACGTAGCCGCACTAAACGCTATGTCGTCTGCTAAGAAAGTTGTCTAGATCGATCGTGACATTCGTCTCAGTCAATACAGCACTTCCTGCTCCCAAAGTTAACGGTTAATAGATTGTACCCTCCACCATCTTCTTCAGAGGTAATGAAAGTCGAACAACGTTTATCAACAATTCCTTAACCCCAGCAATACCAACTCATTTTCCAAAGAAAATAAATTTCGTTAACTGTTGTTGACTAATATTAATAACATACTACTAAAGGAGGTACAGATGAGTAATTATCGTCCAGGGCCTGAAAATATCTTGTAGCACTCTCTTAACAATATCAACGCTCTTTCAGTAGCATGTAGTATCAAGGGTAGGGTACATTATGACGAGCCCGAAAAAATTACGAATGCAAATTTCGTTAGTTGCTGTTAACTTTTACCTGTAACATACTTTGATAAGAATTTTGTTGTTTAGGTTAAGTCCTCAACCTGAAAAAATAGAATACGACATTCGGTAGGGAAAGTGACAGCTCCTACTAAGACTTACGAGGGTAAAGCCAAAAGTAGGGTCTCCTATTTTTTTATAAGCAGATAGACCTGTTTATTTCTACAATGGTTTACATCAGTTTGCAGCTTGAACAATTAGCCATTTTTCGACATAACCACCATTTCTGTCGATACATTTTTGTAGACGCTGTGGCACTCTTTGTATTCCCATATCATACCATCTCGCAGCCATGCTGTTTAGACAGTTATGAACCTCTTCTTTCACCTCGTCGTTGGAGCTGAATCGCTGGGACCACCATTAACGCTGACAAGTACTGTGAGACTCTGAAAAAACTCAAACGGGCAATTCACAACCGGAGAAGAGGAATGTTGAACAACGGCGTACACATTCTCCATGACAACGCTCGCCTACACATCGCTTTCCGGCCAAAAGTACTTTTAACCTAGGGAACAGGTGATAGTTACTGGGCGCCAAGTCAGAACTATAGGGTGGGTGGGTGATTATGTTCCACTGAAACTGTTGCAGGAGAGCAACGGTTTGCCGAGCGGTGTGTGGGCGAGCGTTGTCATGGAGAATGTGTACGCCCTTGTTCAACATTCCTCTTCTCCCGTTCTGAATTGCCCGTTTGAGTTTTTTCAGAGTCTCGCAGTACCTGTCAGCGTTAATGGTGGTACCAGCGATTCAGCTCCGACTACGAGGTGAAAGAAGAGGTTCATAACTTTCTTAACAGCATGGCGGCGGGCTGGAATGACATTGGCATACAAAAACGGCCACAGCGTCTACAAAAATGCATCGACAGAAATGGTGATTATGTCGAAAAATAGCTGAATGTTCAAGCTGGAAACTGATGTAAACCATTGTAGAAATAAACAAGTCTACTTACATATAAAAAAATAATAAACCTTACTTTTGGGATTAGCCTAGTATATTTTTGGATTAAATTCAACAGGAAACCATTTATGGAATCTGTGGAAGATTTAATTAAAAACAGTAAATATATTTTCCAAAATTTAAAAATATGATGTTACTGACTAGATAACAATATTTTCAAAACATGGGCTTAAAGTAACTCCAACCCTCTTGATATTGTGAGGGTTAATGAGCAGTCTGCCAACAGTTGAACATTATGTATTTTTACATCGATAAACTGGATAATTTGCTGCATTATTTACGACCGCTGCCAACTGTTGATACTCCATTGAGTGTGTCTCTTTTTATAATCCTAAAGTCGCCTGACGAAAATAATTTGTCATGTTCCCATTTCATTTCTTCGGTACTTAGTTATTGGAACTGTAGCCTTCCTTGTGTCAACATATTTTAATCATATGTTGCTTTGATTCATAAAACGATAGGTTGCTTCTACCTAATGGGTACTAGAGTCCAACTAATTACCTTTATTACGCGTGAAGGGAGCGGGGGAAGAGGGAAGAATTCACTGTGAAAATATTCAGAAGACCGAAAGTCTGTCAGATGTGTTTTATTGCGTCTGTAATGCATTGCTACCTTCCTTTGTGAAGTATGACGGTCCATGCCGTTGGTCATGGCTTTGCGGATACTTCTTAGCTACTGGATGAGAGGCTGGAGGAAGCTGTATAGCGTAAAAACTGTAGAGGAAAACAGATATTGGAATACATCTACCAGATGCTTGAGGACGTATGTTGCAAGTGCTACTCTGAGACGAAGAGGTTGGCACAGGAGATAAATTCGTGGAGGGCCACATCAGACCAGTCAGAAAAAGAGGGCTGCACTTTTTAACGCCTTCCGACCTTTTCAGAATGGTTTGCTAGCAAAATGAGATGGTTCCTTGTTATCAGAGGGATTTGGTCACATTACAAGTTTATCTTACTTTTCACAAACCTAGTAGAGGCTGGGAATGATATCGACAATTTTAAATTATTTATAAAAAGCACTTCAAATCACGCAGCGGTGATCAACTTCATGAACATGACTGAAGTGGAACACTGCATCTCACACATTAAATATCCCAGCGGTGGTCATCTTCGTGCAGATGATTGACGTGGAGAGCTTACTGTCTGCGGTACAGAGTCAGAGATAGTCTTCTAATCCTATCTCCCAAGACGACGGTGAAGCAATAAAATACAAGACTGCCTATAATGCAACAGACATTCAAAAGTTTGTCGACTTAAAATTAAATCTACAAAACACATAAATGAGAAAATTCAGAATGAATGAGACAGACTTATGTTCAAATTTTTCATCGATAGTCGCAAGGGCGGTTAACACTACTTTCAGGGATTGGAATGTGTTGTATTATACCGGGTACCTAGAAACGACGTAGAGGCTTCGTCGCGCCGTAGCCATCGGTGGTTCACAACCCCACAACAGGCTACAGCATTCCACATTCCAACCACCCCACTGCCGCCCCACACAGAACCCTGGGTTATTGTGCGGTTTGGCCCCCAGTGAACCTCGCTCCCCTCTTAGGAACGTTTATACCGGACGAGTGGAGCCCCAAATGTCTGCGTGGCAGAGTAATTATGATGTATGCGTACGAGGAAACGGTGTTTGCGTAGCAGTCGCAGATGTAGTGTAGCTGAGGGAACCAGCCCGCTTTCACCGAGGTAGACGGAAAACTGCCTTAAACCGCCGGGTGGATTCGTGCCTGGATCCGGCATGCCTTCGCGCTCGGGAAGCAGCGCGGTAGACTGCGCGGCCAGCCGGGCGGGACTTTCACTGATAATAAACATTATGTATGTAAAAGCGAAACTGATGAACTACAAGATGAAGATGAATATGAAAATGAAGATGAAAAACTACTATGAGGAGTTGAAATATGGTTAGACAGACTACATGAGTAGTTAGGGAAAGTGTGTAGCGTAGAAGGTCCAACCTGGTATGTAATGGACAGAGCCCAAATTTTTATATAATTAGATATCTCTTTCTTTCTCTCTTAAGCAAGTGAAAACTCTAAATGGTCACAAGATGCCAGCGTTGACACTTCTCTTATTTTCTTTACATATTTTTTCCTATTGAAACATTTCTTATTATCCTCATTGGGTAAGTTAATTGAAACTTAATCTATTACTATCCTAGCACAATGAGATAAATTAAACATATCTACTATTAACGAATATGTGAATATGTTGCTATTGATTCTAGTAATGATGTAATGGAAAAGTAGCCAGATATCTGAGCATCAATGATTAATACAAAAAATAGATGGGTATATTCTGTGGCCTGTAGTCTGATTGAAAGCTGACTGATATAAAAGAAAACTTTAACCACGGAACTGTCACGAGAAACAGTGTCTCTCACATATAAATATGGTAGATGGCCTTGATATATATATATATTGGCCACGACATCTTGGTAGATGATTGTTGCAGTGTTTGTGTCAAGCCAATGGCAGAACTGCATCTCTTGCCGAAATTGTCACAAGTGTACATGGCCGCTGAGGCAGGATCAGTAGTAGCATTGCGAAGCTTTTTCTGCCTTAATCTGTCTAACAAGCCTTCATCATGCTTCGACATTCCAGATGATATATCATCACGCCACTCTGGTCTCATGCTAGCCCGTGCCTCCCGTGCCTCCGTTTGTGTCGTTTCCAAAGCTCTCTATATCTCGTTTACAGGAGTCCTTGAACCTCAATACAGGACGTCCTACAGGTCTTTTGGCTATAGAGATCTCTCCAAGCATCACCTCACGTGGTAATCTGTCAGGATCCATACGGTGGATGTGTCCCAGCCAGCGGAGTCGTCTCTGCTTCAAGATAGCTGAAATACTGTTGCAGTTACTTTTAGATAGCACTGCTTGGTTGGTCACTCGGTCCTTCCACGTTACTCCGAGGATGGATCTCAGGCACCGCATGTGGAAAGCATTAAGGCGACGTTCTTGTTTGGCATAGGTGGTCCATGTTTCCAATGCACACAAAAGGATGCTGAGGACGCAAGTTTGATATACAAGAATTTTGGTGGTCAAAGACAGTTGTTGTTTTTCCAAACACGTGTAGAGAGTTTGCCAAAAGTTGTCGCAGCTCTTCCAGTGCGAGCATCAATTTCCTTGTCAACAGAGATGTTTGATTCTATAGTAGATCCAAGATAGCAGAAGTTGTCTACGACTTGCAGAGTAGTGCCATCTAGTGTGATATTCGGCTTTGTGTTAGCACCCTGAACCATAATTACGGTCTTACTGCTGTTTACACTCATCGAGAATAGGTGGCATGCGTGACTTAGTCTTGATACTAGCTCTTGCAGCTCTTCTGCGGAGTTCGCAACAATTGCAGCATCATCAGCAGACAGGAGTTCACGAGCGACTATCTCGTAGCGCTTTGTCTTACTCTTGAGAAGACTGACATTGAAAAGCCTTCCATCTTTCCTAGTATGTAGTGACATGGGGATTAACTAATCACCGAAATGATATCCCGAGGAATTCCATTATTGTCCAGCTATTTTTGCAAGATATACATGCATAAAAACTGGACATGGCGAACGTTTTCGTTCAAAAATAACGCAAAGTATTAAACTATCTCCGTTACGAGTAATACACGTATGACGGGACTGCAAGGCAATGAGAAACACAGTATAGAAGAGGCGTCACTTCCCCGTATCGCGACTGACTCGACTTTAAATTATACGGCAAAAATAACTGCGTTACACATGGTATTAAGGAGGGTTTGGACACACACCAGAATTAATTCTTGTATTAGTCATAATGAGCAAGTCAGTGATAGCCCAAGGCTAACTGTAACAAGAGTCGAGCCCCGAATCGCGAAAGAATTGATCATGACCAAGACTTTGAAACGACTCTAACTTGATCACCAGACCCCTAAACTTGACATGAAATCGATGTTAATTGAAACCTAACTCCGCAGCGTGAATACACACCATTCTGACTACCTCCTGGGATCTTGAACGAAGACCAGCAGCTCTCCTTCGAACCAAGAAACAGGAAACCGCTGTCCTCCGCCGCTCTCCAGTTCAGAATCTTCTCTCTGCCGCCCTCTTGAACAGAATCCTCTCTGCACCTCTCTACGGAACCGATTGCTCTGTCGACTACCCTCAAGAACCAAATGTCGTCTGTATTCTTTCGTTGTTCTAAATCTGGAGCCTCAACCAAACTAATCCTGCGAAAAGTCGCATCATCCAGCCAGATCTCTTGTTTATTTGTTTAACCTGTTGTAAGAAGGGAAACTCCCTTCTCATCTTACGAATCTCTGCAAGATCCATGCTAATACGGGGGGCCAGTGAGGGCTTTGGTCTGCTTTAGCCTATGATACATGAGCAGTTACTCGTCCCTTCCCCTACAATCCCGAATATTTTTCGAAGGTGTTTTCATTCGTCACACTATTTTAGTAAAAATCTTTGGCTGCAATACGTCTGCCAGGGGCGTAACGTGTTACCTAATCAGCAAGTTGTCAACATTCGATGGCGCCAGTATGTCTCCTGGGGGGGGGGGGGGGGGGGTCGTAAAACTGTCATTAGTGTTTGAGCTAGGGCCAGCAAGTGTGCAAGAGGCGTGTCTCCGCTTTTAATGAATGAAGTATCAACTGCAAAGCATCTCACCAGGAACAAGCCTTGACGAACCCCTGTCGGGCTTCAAGAACGACCACGCTAGGGAGCTGCTATTCTGAAAACTTTACCTGAGTCTCTGTTGTCCGCAAGAGACGAAACGGCCGCTTTGCTGGAAAGGGGCGCGTGACTTGAATGTGAAATTTGGCCATCCTGACATTACTCGTATGAACGAAAAACTATTATTTGAATAATATTTTACTTTCTTGTTCCATAACTTAAAGAGGATTATCAAATTGTATATCTAAATTCTATTAAAAGTAGCTAATTTTAGGGTGGCATCAAGTATTTCTGTTCTGTTCACACTGAAATTACTGGTGGAAACATATCTTCACTGACGTTTAAATACAGCGGGCGAGTGCAAGAGGTGAGACATACGCCAGCATCTTCCCATGCCCCTTTTATTGAACTACCCCTCTGTCGTTGGCTGTCATGTTGGATTTTCACATTAGTTGCATTAGGAAGGAAGTCAGGATTGAAGACCCAGAACATCATTTAATAAATAAGTAAAACAATGGCGCACTTCTTTCCGAGAGGTTGATTATATCTGCAAACTTTTAGCAAGTCTCAAAAGCCAATGGAGAGTTTGTATGAGCAAAAAGATGTGAGATCGCTCTGACAGATTTCTCTCAGTATATCACTATAATTACATGTGTTTTGTATTTTAACTTTATGCGACATAAAATTACGCATTTTGCTTCCTTGCCATTCTTCATATTTCCCAAGAGTAGGGCAATATCTCAGGAAAATAATCGAATCTGACCTACGATAAAAGCTGAAAACAGAATGTAAGTTATCTCCAGAAATCACGTTCTGAAGCAATAAAACCTGTCTAGCTGCACTTCGAGTTAGATTACGTTGCACGTGCTTCTGCTTAATTTCTTAGAATTCGGAATTTCAGTACGCAAAAGCAAAGGTAGAATAAGAATGCAGCGCTATCATTGCAGAAGCCATTATTGTAGCAGAAAGGGTCTAGCGAGCTGCACTAGGGAAAAGGGTATTGACCTTCTCCAACTAGAGCCGGCCGTTGTGGCCGAACGGTTCTAGGCGCTTCAATCTGGAACCGCGTGACCGCTGCGGTCGCAGGTTCGAATCCTGCCTCGGACATGCATGTGTGTGATGTCCTGAGGTTAGTTAGGTTTAAGTACTAAGTTCTAGGGAACTGATGACCTCAAATGTTAAGTCCCATAGTGCTCAGAGCCATATGAACCATTTGAACCATTGTTTGACTAAAGGCGATTTCTATCAATACAGAACTAGGGAGTGTATGTGCCAAAAACAGTTTTTAAATTGTGCTTCTTAACAATTTTCGACTGTTTGAGTTCACGATGTCTTCTGTTGCATCAAAATTACCATCGAATTTAAGGTGGACAACACTTTCACTGCAGACGATGATTCTGTTCAACGTCGAGGGTGCAGTAAGCAAACTGGATGTGCACTAAGAAGTCCTAGTATCAGCAGACTATACGTAATGATATGTACACAAAGGACAAAACCAGTGCAGACACCTAAGAAACCTAATACTGAATCAAACACAGAAGACTTGAAACTCCACAAAGGAATTCTTATATGATACTCGTACACATAAGCCAAAACATTACGACCACTGCCCACTGCGACATTGGATGCTGCCTTCTGGCGTTGCGGTCACGTGACGCGGTGACAGAAGTATGTAAGCGCAGCAGACACAGACGGGGGATCATTCTAGCGAAGTTATTGGCTGCAAATGGGAAATCCATTGAGATAAGCTAGTTTGACAAAGGGATGATTATTATTACGTGGAGCCTGTGAAATAATATCTCGAAAACGGCGATGTTGGTCGAATGTTCACCTACTACCGTCGTGAGCAGCTACGGAAAGAGGTACGCGGGTAACCCCAAAAAGTAAGGTCTCCTAACTTTTTATAAGTACATAGACTTGTTTATTTCTACAATGGTTTACATCAGTTTACAGCTTGAACGTTTAGCTATTTTTCGACATAATCACCATTTGTGTCGATGCATTTTTGTAGATGCTGTGGCAATTATTGTACGCCCATGTCATACCAGCTCGCCGCCATGCTCTTTAGAAAATTATTAACGTCTTCTTTCACCTCGCTGTCGGAGCTGAAACACTGGGACCACAATTAACGCTGACATTTACTGTGAGACTCTGAAGAAACTGAAACAGGCAATTCAGAACCGGAGAAGAGGAATGTTGGGCAAGGGCGTACACATTCTCCATGACAACGCTCGCTCACACATCGCTCGGCAAACCGTTGCTCTCCTGCAACAGTTTCGGTGGAACATAATCACCCACCCACCCTATAGTCCTGACTTGGCGCCCAGTGACTATCACATATTCCCTAGGATAAAAGAACATTTGTCCAGGAAATCATTCAGCTAGTAACACCTTAGCTCTAATGCTGTACTGATTTATTTTGCTTTTGTTTCATTTAATGTTACATCATTGAGTCTCTGTAAATGTGTTTGTTTGAATCGATAACATGAAATTGTAAAATCCTTTCATTGTAAGAACTTTGATGTCGCGGTTTGATTCTATGTAATGTAGTATATCTGTCATTTAAATTCTTTGTCCCATTTGGAGGGAGACAAAAATTTATTGTATATATTTGAACTTTGTTTAAATAATTTTGTTTAGAAATACTAATGTGTGCAAATGTTCTGTCTCATTCAATGTGTTTGGTTGCTGTTACGTAAACTGCTGATCCTCACTTAGGGTTCTTAGTTATTCTGTATGTAAAAGTTGTTGTGGTTACCCTCGGGAACGGAACTGCGTAGCGCGCGCAAATTGAGGTTGGCCTAAGTAGAGAAGATGGAACTGAGAGGCAGTCGGGGATGAGCTACCAAACTGTGCACTGCCATGTAAAAATTGCATATTGTACTGGTTCCGAGAGAGGCTTTTCCTGCCGCTTTCCAATGCCTCGGATGGATGGATAAATAGCTGGAACTATTCTGGAATTTGTATCTATTATCGCTACCAAGAAATGACAGAGTCCAGCAATTCTACCTGCAATTCCACCTACCAACATGCAATCGCCCCTCATTGCGCAATCACTGTAATGGAGCACTATAGTATTGTACAGTGAAGGATCAGCTTAATGGATGAGTTAGTGTGCTCAAATATAAGGTAATTTATAACTGAATTTATGTACCTACCTTGATTTTTCTCCTTATCATAACACCTCTCAGGTTCCTCTCCGTTTGAACTAAAGTGATTTCCGAGTGTCCTTACTGAAAGAACATTAAAGCCCAGTGTTTTGCTAATTGATGCCTCTTGAATATAGTAAAAAGAAAGTTAATGTGGCAAGAAAGTGAACTAAAGTAATTGATGCTTGCAGAAAATAATTCTTCTATTAAAACTGCTTATTAATATGTTGTTCCCAACTTCAAAATTAAACGTTCTTAAGATTGAGGCTTATAAAGTTTTGCTTAGTTAATGATCATAGTGCTACCTGTAGTAAATTTGAAAAGGTGAGTCAGTTTCTTGCAAATTTGTCAACATTGTGTTCCACTGTAGTAAAAGTCGAAAACTGCATTTATGGAAAATTATATGTTCATGATTAATAAGTGTTTGTCTCTCTTGAGTATTGGAAGTGCATATTAATAGTATGACAGGATCCACAGTTTGTCTATTGTGTTACTGCTGAGTAACAAGTAACGGAAAGACCATTAATTATAAAAATCATAATTTCTTTCTTCAAATGATAGTGAGAAACAACCTGTTAGTGGATTACAATTAACTTTCATTTTAAATAGTAAAGTATTTAACTGAGAGAGACTTTACCTATATCCAATTAATGATTCTGCAGTGAATAGTAATAATAACGTTATAAAAAGCATTCAGTTTGTGTAAGCCCTGGAAGTAATAGTGTGTTTCGGTATCTGTTATAATTCTGCAAATAGTTATGCTGCTCTAACTGTTAGTTTCAATCTTACTGTAAACATATGTATGTGTCAGAGTTCACTGCACTCGCGAGTGACAAAGTATAGGTTGTGTTTATCCATTAAAGTTACTAATAACTATTTTCTTGAACGATAATGTTAATCATTCTCTTGCCTAGTTAGAATGATCCGTTAAACAGTGCAGATAGGCAAAATTTTGTTTGTTACTGTTCAAACATTTACGTAGTCTGCCTTTCATTTCCGATAAGCCACTTCCGTTAGGTACAACACGGTCAACATAACAAAATTCCTCTCAGAGGGTAACACTGCTCTGTTGCTTTATACCACAATTGCTTTAACAACACGACCTGCCTACAACTGTAAGGTTATGGTACAGCAGTAGCAGACAGGAGTGTTATAAGCTCCTACGACGAGGTGAAAGAAGAAGTTCAAATGGTTCAAATGGCTCGGAGCACTATGGGACTTAACTGCTGAGGTCATGAGTCCCCTAGAACTTAGAACTACTTAAACCTAACTAACCTAAGGACATCACACACAACCATGCCCGAGGCAGGATTCGAACCTGCGACCGTAGCGGTCGCGCGGTTCCAGACTGTAGCGCCTAGAATCGCTCGGCCACTCCGGCCGGCAAAGAAGAAGTTCTTAACTTTCTGAACAGCATGGTGGCGGGCTTGTATGACATGGGCATAAAAATACTGCCACAGCGTCTACAAAAATGCGTCGTCAGAAATGGTGATTATGTCGAAAAATAGCTAAATGTTCAAGCTGTAAACTGATGTAAATCATTCTAGAAATAAATAGGTCTATGTAGAGTACTTACAAAAAAAATAGGAGACCTTACTTTTGGGATTACCCTCGTAGAAAGACAGTGAAACTACAAATAGGCGCTAAATGGTTGGACGTCCACGACTCTTCACAGAATGTGGGGTTCGGAGGCTTGTCTACTCTGTAAAGTAGGATGGGTGGTGATCTGTGGCATATCTGCCGAAAGAGCATGCACGAATTTTTCGGAGTACTCCGTTCATCGTACATTGTTGAACATGGAGCTCCACAGTAGATCGCCGCAGCGTGTTCACATGTTGACCCAACGACATCGTCAATTACTATTTCAGTGGACGCGAGACCATCGGGATTTGACCGTCGATCAATGGAAACGTGTCGGCTCATCGGGTGAATAGCATTTTTGCTACACTAGGTCGATGGCCGTCTCCACAAATGCCATCACAGAGGTGAAAGGCGACTCGAAACGTGCAGCGTGCCACGTATGAAGGCTGGTGGGAGATATTCTCCTGTGCTTTCGTGGGACCTGTCGTAGTAATCGAATACATGCTGGCAGCTACGAACCACGTGCATCCCTTTATTTTTCATGTCTTCACCCACAACGATGTCATCTTTCAGCAGCATAGTTCTCCGTGTCTCAGAGCCAGAAACGTGCTACGGTGGTTTGAGAAGCGTTATAGCGAACTCACACTGATGTCTCAGCGACCAAATTAGCCTGTTGTAAATCCTATGGAATCCTTGTGTGTCGCTATCGGGCACAATGACCGCATACACTGATCAGCAACATGTTATTTGAGCGAATTACTTGGCCTGTGTGTGGGCATCTAACGTCAAAAAAATGGTTCAAATGGCTCTGAGCAGTATGGGACTTAACATCTATGGTCATGAGTCCCCTAGCACTTAGAACTACTTAAACCTAACTAACCTAAGGACATCACACAATACCCAGTCATCTCGAGGCAGAGAAAAGCTAACGTCACATACCTCCACCAATCTATCAACAAACCGTCGGATCCCTGATACAAAGAATCACTGATGCATTTCCTTCCAAAGACGGACAAATAGCTATTAAGCGGATGGTCACAATTGTTTTAACTTATCAGTCTACATGCGCCGGAGTTGCACAGGTGTGCATGTATGCTGTAGCAACGCCCTCAATCCGAAACATTTTGATCACCCCATATAGCAACCTCATAAAGACTGTCATCGACGAAATGAAGGACGTATGTGGACGTTTCATTAGCAATCTCTTTGTTGGCAAACTCGACAGAGAAAAACCCTCAAACTCATTGTTGATTTACTGCAAAACAAAATTTGAATTTTTCGTAAAGAAATCTCCATTCACAAAGTAGTACCGTCGTGTTCAACAAACCCTCATTCTCACAAAAAAGCCTTTTTTCATTCTTCCATTAACTGAGCTGTTACTACTCCTTTACGTGGTGAATATCTTGAAGCTGAAATTAATTTGATAAAAAAACTATTGTTATCAGTAACGGATACGACCCAACCATAGTGGATCATAATTCCAAAAATAAAACGAATTATAGAATTACCACTGTTGACACTCCTAATAAGGAATGTAATGAAACAAAAATTATACAGATTTATGAGCTATATCTTACAGGATTCAGCGTCTCTTCCGAAAGAAATGTTCCCACGATAATTTATTTTTCCACTTCTTCACATTCTTCCTGCAGCCATTTCGCACTGGCTTCCCTCAACTTCCTATTTATTTGATTTATATTTCTGTAATTCTAATCATTTTTGTAGTTCCTTCCGCAGTTGATCAACTGAAGTATTTCTTCTACTACTAACGTTTCTTGGGCTTACTAATAGCTATGTTTGTCTTCCCAACATCCAATGATTGCTGCAGTATCAACATATTTAGCGAACTTCAAACATGTCTCATTCTTCCTCAGATCCTCAGCACCCCACTTCCTACTGCACTGATTCAAAAAATGTTCAAATGTGTGTGAAATCTTATGGGACTTAACTGCTAAGGTCTTCAGTCCCTAAGCTTACATACTACTTAATCTAAATTATCATAAGGACAAACACACACACACAGGCCCGAGGGAGGACTCGGACCTCTGCCGGGACCAGCCGCACAGTCCATGACTGCAGCGCCCAAGACCGCTCGGCTAGTCCCGCGCGGCACCGCACAGATTCTTCGATACGATTCCCCTAAACTTCAGTGTGACCTTCGTCATTACTAAATTGGAATCTATTTCTCTAATTGTCCCTGGGTACGCCTTGCAATGCAATATCTGAATTTGGAATGTCAGTCTTATCATGATATTCTGCAACAGAGGATTCACTATTACTAATATTGTAGAAATGAGTTAGCCTTTCTTCTCTCTCACTTCTATTACCAAGCAGATATTCCCCCGTGATCCATTCTATTACTCCTTCTGCTACAACCGCATTCTAATGCCCCAATGATTATTAGTCTTTCATCTCTCTTTAAATACCGATTTACCCTTTCGACATTTGTCTTCGTCTTCTGTTTGGGAACCATCACTGTCGATGTTGGCTTGTTGCCAACTCTGATGAGAGCAATCCTAAATTGTTCACAGTAACTCCATCTCTACCCCATGCTCCTATTCATGAAGGATCCCACTCCCTTCGTTTCAATTTCTACTGTTGTTGTTAATACCATAAATCCTTTTCTTCTTTACATTTCACTGCACTGGCGCCCGCTGTATCTAGACCGAGTCTTTGGATTTACCCTTTCCGATTTTCTACCTTCCGTATCACATTCAAACTTCTGACATTTCACCTCTCCAACTCGTAGGATATTACTCTTTCGTTCTCATGGTTTCTTCTCTTTTGTAAGTCCTCTCCTGGCGATACGAATGCCGAACTAATGCGAAATTTTTTGCAACTGGATAGGTCATCATAATTCTTTTTGAATTTAGATGGCACATGTCCTGTGAATACACTTTATCTATCTTTAATCCAATGGTTTCCATTGCCCTCTGTATCCACATGTTGTCGATCATTGCTGATTTATCCATCTTAAAGGGACAGTTTCGCAACCCGATGGCAAGAGAGTTTTCTGAACCTCTCTCCGCTCTTCTGCCTTCTTTGAAATGGTAGAACGAATGTGACTTCTTATACCAGAAGTTTTCGGCCGCCATTGTTGATGGCTTTTATTGAAAGTGACTAATAAACCTTTCGGTTATTAGTCAGAGACCCTAACACTAGAATATGGGCTCATTTGTCAGCAAAAAGTCTTTTGCTACCGTGAAATAATAAAATTGCGTATTAATTCGTATTTTTCTTTTTCGTACATCGGAGAGTTTGTAAAGCACTTCGTCTGCAGGCTACAAGTGGCCCATCGAGAGCATCTGACCACCGTGTCATTCGGATAGGAGGGGCGTGTGGTCAGCACACCGCTCTCCCGGTCATAATGATGGCTTTCTGGTTTTCTTTGACCGGAGCCGATACTATTCGGTCGAGTAGCTTCTCAGTTGGCATCACGAGGCTGAGTGCACCCCTAAAAAATGGCAACAGCGCATGGTGGCTCGGATGGTTACCTATCCAAGTGCCGGCCATGCCCGACAGCGCTTAACTTCGGGACTGTGCCGGAAACCGGTGTATCCCCTGCGACAAGGCCGTTGCCGGAGAGTTCGTTGCTCTTCGGCAATGCAATTCACCAGCTAGGAAACAGCTTAGCTAAGTAGCTTGCTGGTAAGTCTTTTAGTCACTATAACTTTCTTTTAAAATTCGGTAGCTTGCTGAACCTTCTACATCAGACAACAGCAACTCAGAGAAAAATAGCAGCACACTTGCCACACTGCAAAGACTGATACATCAGCCTTTCACGATGTATCTGTGTGAGATCCTCTGATAAAAATTTGCTTTTTTACGAGGACATTGGCAGAGAAGCACAGTCAGTGAATGAGAAGGTGGAAAGCGCTAGCAAAGCAAGCACATGAATTGCGCGTAGCTGCGCAGACTCTTCACTCGTAAACATGGATCAACTTACAAAGTGGCTCCAACGGCACTGCAGGCTGGCGCCTGTAGTGCCTTTAGAGGAGGTTACTGCCGCGCTGACTGCGCGATTAAACAAGTCATCCTCAGATTTTATCGCCGACATGCCTTGTTGAGTTTCAGTACAGCTGTCAGACTATGGAATTCTCGTTCCTTCGTGAGAACAGTCGGCGGCCTCCCGAACATAGTTAAGCACAGTGATGTGTGTGAATTTTAGCAAGCTAAAGCTCAATGATGCAACGTGAGAAACATCACCTTCATGATTTTCGTTGCCGACATTGGCGGCGTCGTCATCATCAGTAATTTCTCTTCTGGACGGGTAGGAGAATTTTCGCATTCATTCACACTGAAACGGTTTTTCCTGATTATTTCTGTATGTTGTTGGTCCACCGATGTTGGAAAAGAGTCTAGAAGACTGAAAAACAAGACAAGCGAAAACAGACGCAGAATTACAATTATTTATTAGCATTAGATATGGGTAGGTCAAAAATTATCAGAATTTTGTGAATGAATATATTTCACGTTTAACAAAGAAACTACAACAAAAACCTCCAAAATGAAATGTAGTTCCACAATGATGCTCTTATCCACCACAGAGTAAGATTCCAAGAAAAACTGTATAAATTAAAAACATCGGCCATAGATAAAGTGTAAATCATTGTTCTGACAGAACGCATAGGCAGTACACAAATCAAATTACCTGCCATGGCAAACGATTCTTTCAGTTCAGGTCACTTTTTGAAAAACGAAAGAATTGGGCCTGTAGCAAAGAAATGTGGTGCAAAAATGTAGGAAACTACAAGTCAATTACTCTTCTGTCATCATCTTCAAAATTAATAGAATCCACTGTAAAACATAGACTAATGACTTACTTAAATAGACATAGCACCTTGAATTAAGCAGTTTCCGGTGTAGCAGAAGTAAGTATCCAGCAGTAGTAGAGTTCATAAACGTAGTAACTCGTATACTACAGAACGATGAAAATATCACACTCATATCTTAGAAGTATAAAAGGCCTTTGATACTGTCCACAAAACAATAATACTAAAAAACTAGGCTCATTGGTTACAATAGGTATTTCCAATCACGTTCCACTCATACAGGAAAAATAGGGTGCAAAGGGTAGAGCTGGCATAAACTTCAAATGATGCAAACTTTTTAATGAAACTTTGTTCGTAGCGTAAGCATATTAAAATATGAGTCCCTCCGCGCAGTATCTTAGGACATACATTATGTCTAATATATCTGACGTTTATAATTACTGTGCAGTTACTCACAGACGTCCAATGTGCACTGTAATTATCATTCATGCGGCAGCGAATCTTGGTAGGAATGCTAATGCACTTACGCGGAATCGATTTACGATGGAAATAAAAGAAGTTCCATTTTTGGCAAATTAGTTCCAGTTTTGGCAAATCTGGCGCTATCACTGCAAGGAAAACTTATAGACATGTTCCCATATACACTACTGGCCATTAAAACTGCTACACCAAGAAGAAATGCAGATGATAAGCAGGTATTCATTGGACAAATATATTATACTAGAACTGAAATGTGATTAAATTTTCACTCAATTTGAGTGCGTTGATCCTGAGAAATCAGTACGCAGAACAACCACCTCTAGCCGTAATAACGGCCTTGATACGCCTGGGCATTGAGTCAAACAGAGCTTGGATGGCGTGTACAGGTACAGCTGTCCATGCAACTTCCACACGATGTCACAGTTCATCAAGAGTAGTGACTGGCGTATTGTGACGAGCCAGTTGCTCGGCCACCATTGACCAGACGTTTTCAGTTGGTGAGAGATCTGGAGAATGTGCTCGCTAGAGCAGCAGTCGAACATTTTCTGTATCCAGAAAGGCCCGTACAGGACCTGCAACATGCGGTCGTTCATTATCCCGCTGAAATGTAGGGTTTCGCAGAGATCGAATGAAGGGTAGAGCCATGGGTCGTAACACATCTGAAATGTAACGTCCACTGTTCAAAGTGGTGTCAATGAGAACAAGAGGTGACCGAGACGTGTAACCAATGGCATCCCATACCATCACGCCGGGTGATAAGCCAGTATGGCGATGACGAATACAAGCGTCCAATGTGCGTTCACCGCGATGTCGCCAATCACGGATGCGACCATTATAATGCTGTAAACAGAAACTGGATTCATCCGGAAAAATGACGTTTTGCCATTCGTGCACCCAGTACACCATTGCAGGCGCTCCTGTCTTTGATGCAGCGTCAAGGGTAACTGCAGACATGATCTCCTAGCTGATAGTCCATGCTGCTGCAAACGTCGTCGAACTGTTCGTGCAGATGGCTGTTGTCTTGTAAACGTCCCCATCTGTTCTCAGGGATCGAGACGTGGCTGCACGATCCGATACAGCCATGCGGATAAGATGCCTGTCATCTCGACTGCTACTGATACGAGGTCGTTGGGATCCAGCACGGCGTTCCGTATTACCCTCCTGAACCCACCGATTCCATATTCTGCTAACAGTCATTGGATCTCGACCAACGCGAGCAGCAGTGTCTCGATACGATAAACCGTAATCGCGATAGGTTAAGTCCGACCTTTATCAAAGTCGGGAACTTGAAGGTACACAAATCTCCTCCTTACACGAGGCATCACAACAACGTTTCACCAGGCAACGCCAGTCAACTGCTGTTTGTGTATGAGAAATCGGTTTGAAATTTTCCTCATGTCAGCACGTTGTAGTTGTCGCCACCGGAGCCAACCTTGTGTGAATGCTCTGAAAAGCTAATCATTTGCATATCACAGCATCTTCTTCCTGTCGGTTAAATTTCGCGTCTGTAGCACGTCATCTTAGTGGTGTAGTAATTTTAATGGCCTGTAGTGTATAATGTATACGAATGGCACGTGGGCAGAAAAGAATAAGGGAATAACGTATAGTGTTGATTTTACTATTAACCACCGACTAGACTGTTGAATATGAGCACCGAAGACGTCGACGATATGGTGCATCCGTAAAACGACGTGATGAACAGTTGGTCGCAGCAGTTTCTGTGGAATCTGAGCAACGTGTTCCTGTACACTGGCCTTCAGATCAGGTAGAGACCGAACATGTCCATGGAAACTGCCATGTTTTAGATATACCCAGAGCCAAAGGTCTTATGGATTCAGATTTTGTGATGCTGCAGGCCATGTATCTGCAAAATCTAAGGAGATAACACGTTCGTGGAAGCTTGCATTAAGCAGATGTTTCACAAGATGAGCGACATGAGATGTTGCCACATCTAACAGGAAAACAGTGGCTGCCACACAGATGCAATCCTCTAAAGCAGCAATCTTATAAAGCAGGGAGGTCTTGATAACATGCAGACGTCATGGTACAACTGACAGGCCCTCTGGGTATATTCCCTCCAGAGAAGAACGGACAGAGAACAAAGGAGCTTGTGGATCCACACCACAGAATAACGTACGGCATGTGCAATGGCTCTTCGTGGACAACACGCGGGTTAACAGTACCCCCATTTCGGTAGTACGCTGTAGCGTAAAATGTGCCTCGTCTCTCTATAGAATGTTGTCCAGCCACAAGTCATTAACTTCGATCGTTCCAGAAATAAAGATCAGATTCAGAACATTGCTGCGGGTCATGAGGTTTCAGCTGTTGCACTGTCGGATCTTGTACGGGTTGTAACTGTTGTGGTTTCCTGTGCAAGGACTGATTTGATGCAGAGCTTCAAGCTACTCTGTTCTGTGCGAACCTCTTCTTCTCCGAATAACTACTGCAACCAACATCCTTCTCGAACAACTTACCATATTCGTCTCTTGGTATCCCCCTACGATTTTTGCCCCCCCCACCCCCACCCTCGACTTCCCACCACTACTAACGTTGTGATCCTTGAAGTTTCTGATTGTGTCTCATCAGCCGATCTTTTCTTTTGGTAAAGATGTGTCACAAATTTCTTGTCTCTCCAGTTCTATTCAGTACCTCCTCATTAGTTACGTAATCTACCCACCTAACCTTTAACATTCTTCTATATATCACATTTCGAAACCGTCTATTCTCTATTTGTCTAAACTGTTATCGTCCATTTTTCACTTCCATATATGGCTACACTCCAGACAAATACTTTCAGAAAAGACTTCCTAAACACTTAAATCTATATTCGACGTTAGCAGATTTCTCTTCTTCAGAAGTGCTTTTGTTGGGTGTGCCAGTCCACATTTTATATTCTCTCTACTTTAGCCATCATCAGTTACTTTTCTGCCAAAACAGCAAAACTCGTCTACCGCTTTCAGTGTCACGTTTCCTAATCTAATTCTCTTAGCATCACCGGTTTTAATTCGGCTACATTCCATTATTCTGATTTGGTTTTGTTGATGTCCATGTTATATCCTCCTTTCAGGACTCTGTCCATTCTGTTTAATCGCACTTCCGAGTCCTTTGCTGTCTCTGGCTGAATTCTAATGTCATCGGCAAACCTGTAAGTTTTTGTTTCTTCTCCCTGAAATTTAATTCCCAATCCTAATTTGTCTTCGGTTTCCTTTACTGTTTGTTGAGTGTACAGATTGAATAATGTCTGGGATAAACTGCAACCCCCTCTCACTCCCTTCTCTACCAGTGCTTCCGTTTCATGCCCTTCGACTCTTTATAACTGCTGTCTGGTTTCTGTACAAGTTGTAGCCTTTCGCTCCCTTTATTTCATTCCTGCTACTCTCAGAATTTCAAAGAGAGTAATCCAGCGGCCATTTTCAAAGGTTTTGCCTAAGTCTACAGACGCTATTAACGTAATTTTCCGTTTCCTTAGCCTGCCCTCTAAGATAAGTAGTCGTGCCGGTGTTGCCTCTAGTGTTCCTACATTTCTCAAGCCATCTGATCAAGGTCAGCTCCACAAGTTTTTTCGCTATTCTGTAAAGAATTCGTGTAAGTCTTTTGCGACCTTGATTTATTAAACTGACAGTCCGGTAGTTTTCACAGCTGTCACCTAATGCTTCCTTTGGAACTGGAATTAGTACTTTCTTCTTTAAGTGTGAGGCTATTTCGTCTGTGTCACACCAGATGGAAGAGTTTTTTATGGTTCGCTCCCCCAAGGCTATCAGTAATTAGAATATCCTCTACGGAGGGGCCTTGTTTCCACTTCTAGAATTGTGTCAAATTCTGCTCACAGTATTATATCTCCCACCTCATCTTTATCTACTGTTCTACATACTGTTTTCTTCCTGTAACATTGCCTTCAACTTTATCTCTACTTCTCTTTTCCCCAAAGACGTCTTTAATTTTTCTTTAGACGGTATCTATCTTTCAACTAGCGAAATAAGCTTCTAAAGCCTTACATTTGTCCTCTAGCCATTCTTGCTTAGTCATTTTACGTTCCTGTCAATCTCATTTCTAAACGTTTGTATTCCATCTCGCCTGCTTCATTTGTTGCATTTTGTCCTTCCATCAGTTAAATTCAATATCTATTGTGTTATCCAAGGATTTCTAATAGGTCTTGTCTTTCATCCCACTTGATCCTCTGCTACCATCACTATTTCATCTCTTATGGCTACCCATTCGTCTTCTATTGTGTTCCTCTCCCCTGTTCTAGTCAAGTGTTTCCCAATGCTCCATCTGAAACTCTTAACATCCTCTGGTTCTTTCACCTTATCCAGCTTCCATCCCCTTAATTCTTTGACTTTTTCTAATTTCTTCAATTTTAATCTACAATTCATACCCAATAGATTGTAGTCAGAATGCACATCTCCCCCTGGGAACGTCTTACAATTTAAAATTTAGTTCCCGAATCTCTGCCTTACCATTAGATAATCAGCGTGAAACATTAGGTTTCTGCAGGTCTCTTCCACTCATCCATCTTCTTTTCTTTCTTAAACCAAGTGTCAGCGATGATTAAATTATATTCAGTGCAGAATTCTACATCGCGGCTTCCTGTTTTATTCCCCTCCCCGAGTCCCCATTCACCTACTATTTTTCCTCCCCTTCCTTTTATCGAGTTCCAGCTCCTCATCACAATTATATTTCGTGCCCTTTAACTATCTGAACAATTTATTACATTTTATCACATTTTTCTTCATCATCTGCGAAGCCACTTGGCATATAAACTTGTATTACTGTGGTAGGCGTGAGCTTCGTACATATCTTGGCTACGACAACGCATTCACTATTCTGTTTATAATAGCTTACCCACATTCTTATTTTCTCATTCATTATTAAACACAATCCCGTATTACCCCTTTTTTTTATTTTGTGTTTATAACCCAGTAGTCACCTGACCAGAAGTCCTGTTCCTCCTCACACCGAACTTCACTAATTCCGACTATATATAAGTTCAACCCATCCTCTTCCCTTTTTAAATTTTGTAACCAACCAATTCGATTAAGGTGTCTAACATTCCACGCTCCGATCCGCAGAATGCCAGTTTTATTTCTTCTGATGACGACATCCTCCTGCGTAGTCCCCTCTCGGAGATCCGACTGAGGGACTATTTTACCTTCGGAATATTTTACCCTAGAGGACGGCATCATCATTTAACCATACCACAGACCTGCGTGCGCTCAGGAAAAATTACATTCGTAGTTTCCCCATCCTTTTAGTTGTTCGCAGTACCAGCACAGAAGGCCGTTTTGGTTGATGTTACAAGGCCAGATCGGTCTATTAACCAGACCTTTTCCTCTGTAACTAACTAAAATGCTGCTGACCTGCTTCAGGAACCACACGTGTGTCTGGCCTCTCAACAGGCACCCAACAGTTGTGGTTTCACCTACGGTACGGTTATCTGCACCGCTGAGGCACGCAAGCCACATCACCGAGGGCAAGGTCCTTGGTTCATGGGAGGCCTGTAGGGGTAGCAGTGTAAAACAGACCGCAAAACTTTCCGTGATGTTGACCATGGGATGGACGATTCTCGTGACACTACACGAAGACTAGCTCTACCCAGGGCACGTGCAGCATGGTCAGTTACATCAACAGCAACATCGCCAATAACTGCTAACGAGATGGGACGCCTTCCTTTCCCAGGTGCTTCACCTAGTTCATCCGTGTTTTCGAATTTCATTGTTCTCTTATTTAATCATTTACTGACAGTGGACCTCCCCACAGACTATTCAGTTAGCGATACTCCCTCAATGCAGCACACTAACTGTTGGTCTTAACATGAAACACACCAACAGTACATGGACTCTGTTGTCGAGAGCCATACTGTTCTTTCACGTTATGGCTTGTCAAACGCCAGCATGGATGTTATAGCGTCATACGAACAGTGTACAGCGCCGTATATGCACCTGGTGGCCACAACTGGAGCTAATTTGTTTTCCACATTAATGCGTTGGCATATCTACCATGTTTCGCTGCCGTACGATTCTTACAGCCCGCACAGTACCACCGAGCTGTGCGGTACATCAATGACTTTTCGGAAAAAGTTAGATACGTGAAAAAAATTAATTTTGCTAACAAGTCATGATCTTGAAATTAGAGCCAGACCGCAATTATATTTACCAAGAGTAAATAAACAAAGAACACGAAACTGCCATTTACAAGGAATAAAACTGTACAATAAATTGTACGAGGAGCTTAAAGACACAAACAGAATCAAAATATTTTTGAATGTGAGTTTCTGCGTAGCTGTTACATAGGTTACATCGCAAAGTCAAGGATTTTTTTACGTTTTTTACGTAACACGGAGCATGGAATGGTAGAAAATAGCATTATTCAATAAAAACTCAAGTATCATTCTTCAGGTAACTATTAAAGTTCAATGATTTTTACTCTATATACCTATGCCACGATCTATGACGGAATATTCTAATGATGGAATATTCTAACATCTTTCCAATGTGTGGAGACCAATTCATTCATTCTGGTGGTGAGGCAATGTCTGAGATGAACTAAGAGGATTATGATGATAAGGTCTCATACTCCGAGGAGCGTAGGGGGCGATGCGGGAGACCCGCACCGCCATACTAGGCAAGGTACTAGTGGAGGTGGTTTGCCATTGCCTTCCTCTGACCGTAATGGGGATGACTGATGATGCAGACGACACAACACCCAGTCATCTCGAGGCAGGATAAATCGCTGACCCCGCAGGGAATCGAACCCGGTACCCCGTGCACGGGAAGCGAGAACGCTACCGCAAGACCACAAGCTGCGGACCTTAGTGGATAACATGAAAAATTGCTAAAATGGCGAAAGTATCGTCAAGAACTTGATGCCAGCCAAAAGAAAGTTCAAAATGACTCTGAGCACTATGGGATTTGACATCTGAGGTCACGAGTCCCCTAGAACTTAGAACTACTTAAACCTAACTAACCTAAGCACATCACACACATCCATGCCCGAGGCAGGATTCGATCCTGCGACCGTATCAGTCGCGCGGTTCCGGAATGAAGCGCCTAGAACCGCTCGGCCACCGCGGCTGGCCTAAAAGTGTGTGTGTGTGTGTGTGTGTGTGTGTGTGTGTGTGCAGTGTAGTGTAGTGTAGTGTAGTGGGCAGCAGAGCGATCTTGCTGAGCGAGAGACTCCTATCAGAAAGCACCAGAAGAGGCAGACCAAAACTGGCACTAAAGTAAACTTTCATTATCAATGGGTTCACCTGAAATTTCTGTCTTCATGCGTAAAGAAAATACGGTCTCGTGAAACTGGATGACTCTTTGAAACACCCGGTATTTTCAGTAATGCATTCATAAGCAAAACTTACAAGTCCAATGATTCTAATGACATGCAGAGTGCATGAATATTCAACAAATCGGAAAAATTAATAGGCAAATATCGGTGAAAAGATAAATTTATTCCGACCCGCAAATGTGTTGCCTAGATGCATTGGGTGGTGGGTGTGAATCAGTTTTAATATCAGCTGAACAATAAGCGAGAGAAAGCCGCGAGATGGCATAAATGAGTAAACGACAGCTCCGTTGTTTTGATACTGGCAGCGCACAGTGCCAGCTCGGGAGTACGGGGCGGGTTAGGGGATGGTGTAAACCGTGCCGCCGCGCAGGGCGGCAGGATTTTGTGGACGGTAAAACGTTAAAATATTGTATTTGGTTCAAAAGGACGTTTTAATCAACATAATGAAAGTTTTGTACAAATAGAAATATAAATCATTCATAATAGCTAGTGTCTTTCTGGAACTTATATACGGTATTGTGAAAAATGAAGCGCTGACGTTTGTCACCTTGGGTCTGCGTTTGAAAACAGCAAAGCTTGCTGGCCGCAGCGTTGCCGTCTTAATTTCTGCCATGCGCCTAAACAATACCGAAATGTACCCAAGTCAACTTCAAAGGCTCTACGGAAGTGAAAATCTTTATAATTAAGAAATAAAGATAGATGTCATTATATGATAGCCTAACCGTAAAAACATATTGCAGTATCACTGAGAAAAATACTTTGTAATACATAAATAAAGAACAAGCAAGACTTTTCAATCCAGACACTGTGCTTCAGCGACGTTTATACGTGGAAAGATGCACTGAATCTATTCTCCTACTGATTCTCCTATTTTGGTCTGCCGTTAATACCATTTATATTGTTCTTCTTCTTGCCACATTCTGTAAATTAACTTTTTCTGCTTTGTCTGAAACTTCTTCTAAGATTTCCCTCGTTCCCTTTCCTCTCTCGCTCTTGAAAATGTAATCAGTTCATATTAAGAATAAGACAATACAAAAAAAAACTATCAAACCTTATTTTGGAGTTGAAGCAACCAAACTGTACTGCACGAACTGTTCACCCAGTTTCGTCGCATTTTACACTGTTTACCTTTCAACAGTTGTAAATAGGATTTAGCTATTACCTCTAGGTGGAATAAATGAAAGGCCTTTCGAAACCGCTCAAACCATAGATCATGGCATGTCGGGAATCACGCCTTCTCGGTATCCGACCATAGCTGCTTTTCCTTAACGGACTACGGGCACACCAAACAGATACTGGCGATGTATACACATTTTCTTGGACCGATACAGTATCTAAAACGTTGCGCTATCGACGCATCACGCCACATCTCGTGGAACACAATCATTTGCTTGAAGGGGGCGAGAACCGTTTGCCGCTAGTGGCGTCGAGGCCGGTTTGCGAGAGAGGCACTGGGTGAAGCAGCTCGGATCGCGCAGGTCTGCGGAGCAATGGACCGTCTGTTTGTTTTACCGCCGTGTGACTTCCAAGTTTTTTATGGCTGAGCGTCTTCCGGATCCGAGGGACGTGCACCGGAAACGGGAGTGGACGTCATTCCTTTGGCCGACCGTGTCTGAAGTCGAGCAGTGGGCCATAGTCATTTGCACGTCTTCTGGCAGCTTAACGTTTTTCCAGTGGTTGAAACTTCACTGCAGCTTTGGATGCTCGATGACCTAGATTTAGTTGGTCGCTTCGGCGCCGAGACCACTCAGTTTTCGTAAAGACTGATCTTGCTCCCCGCTATGAGCGTGATAATTGTGATTGGTTCGGTTCTGGCGCGATTTTCTGCACTGCTGTTTGTATACCGGACTCGGTTCACCCTCCTGTTGTTGTTCCCTGTTCCTGTGTCTCACTGGGTGAGCTGGGTGCCGTGTCGCTGCTATGAAAGCAAAAAATGGTTCAAATGGCTCTGAGCACTATGGGACTAAACTGCTGAAGTCATTAGTCCCCTAGAACTTAGAACTAGTTAAACCTAACTAACCTAAGGACATCACAAACATCCATGCACGAGGCAGGATTCGAACCTGCGACCGTAGCGGTCTTGCGGTTCCAGACTGCAGCGCCTTTAACCGCACGGCCACTTCGGCCGGCCGTATGAAAGCATTACAGCTTCAATTTAGTAGTTGTCATAGAGTTTTTATTTGATTGTGTCTTTTAGATTATTGGAGTCTTGGACTGCATGGGGTCACGCAATTTTTTTATGTTCAGTGTGTCATTATTTCGTTCAAAATATTTTTTTGGTCGATACGTTGTGCACTAAATCACCAAGTCTCCTTTAGATATTTGGAGAACGCAAGATTATGAGTCTTAAGGAGACAAATCTTATTGCATGTACTGGTGGGTCATACTTCCAAGCCAAACTTGTATTTAACGTAGGTGAGCTTCATCAGCCAACCGTTCGCGTCTTCCTTCCATTTATGTTTTCCGTCTCTCGCGACGGTTAAGTAGATACCGTTTGATTTGAAGCTGAATCTCGGTTGGCCGCTGCACTTCTTTACAATCAAATGATAATTAAATCAATACCCTTAGCTGTCGACAGGCGTTGATATACATTAACGGCGACAGTTGAAAATATGTGCCCCGACCGGGACTCGAACCCAGGATTTCCTGCTTACATGGCAGACGCTCTATCCATCTGAGCTACCAACGGCACAGAGAATAGTGTGTCTGCAGGGATTCATCCCTCGCACGCCCCCCGTGAGACCCACATTCCCAACTTAATGTCCACACACTACATTCGTAGCACCCCTGCCCATTACACTCATTACTCGCAGCAGACAATCTTACCGAGTCCCGTAAGAGTTCGGGCAATGCGTGTGCATCCGCACAGAAAAAGGTCAATGGCCGGTCAGCCTTGACTATATGAAGATGGTATCTGTTGTTTCGGACATGCCCGAAAGAACACATACCACTTTCATATACTTTAGGCTAACCGGCCATAGACCTTCTGTGCGGATGCACACGCATTGCCCGAACTCTTACGGGACCCGGTAAGATTGTCTGCCGCGAGTAATGAGTATAACGGGCAGGCGCACTACGAATATATCTTTATTCATATCTGTACAATCAATATATATATATATATATATATATATATATATATATATATATATATATATATATATATATATATATAACTCCGCCTAAGCCGGTCCCAAGCCCGGTTGTAAAAGGAGGAGGGGGAGGAGTAACACCTCGTAAAAAAACCTTGGTTCACCTGGCCCGGGTGATAGTACCTTGTGAGGGTCCCTTGCCAGGGATACGGCGAAGACCTCAACGGTAGTGAAGACGGAGATGAAGATCATCGGTACGGCGGAACTGGCGGAAGAGGCAAGCATTATCAACAAGATAAAGCATATTGAAAAGCCCAGACACGTCTGTGTGGCAACCACCGGTACTCTGGCCAGCGTCTGTTCACCATGTGAGGTGCGGCTGAACACCAAGCTCCAGGAACTAACAATCCCTGGTTCTAACTACCCAACATTAGCTGGAACTTAATTACAAGCAGTATGATTCGTACAAGTAAAATTAATATTACCCCAGGTGGCCAATCCACTCGCCCTGTGGCGACAACCAAGCTATCGGATTCTGGGGAGCTTGGGATCGTACGACAGAGAAAGTCGGAGTTCTCTAGTAAACGTCCACGAAAGTCCCATACATTTATTGGCACTTTTAACATTCAGACACTAATTCAGACAGGCAAACTTCATAATCTTACAACAGAACTCAACAAACAGCAAATTCAAATCCTTGCTCTCCAAGAGACCAGATTCACTGATTCAGAAACAATAGACTACAACAATTACCGTATCTTTAAAAGTAAAACAGACAAGAAAATTGGCAAAGGAGCTGCAATATTTGGCATGGCTTTTATTGTAAATAAGGACACCCTTGACTCTGTTATAGACATGAATCAAATCAGTAACAGACTAATGACCATGCGAATCAAGCACACCAACAAAATATATACATTTATTAATGTTCATGCACCTACCAACATTGCCAACAAAAAAGAACCGGAGAAGACAGAAAAATTTTGGGAAAAACTCGAAACTGAAATGTCCAAAATTCCAAAGGAGGATGTAAAAATTCTTCTAGGGGATTTCAACGCGCAAATTGGCAAAGAGAGGAAATATAAAAAAACAGTCGGTAATTACCCTGCACACAAATTCACAAACAAGAACGGCATGAGACTCATCGAGTTATGTCAGCAAAACAACCTAAAAATCGTGACAACATCACTTCGAAAAGACCCCAAGAAACAAAAAACACGGAGATCACCAAACCTTCAGCTTGGTGAATTTCAAATAGACCATGTTGCGATCTCCTATGACTTCCAGAAAGAAATACACGACGTTCAAGTCCGCAGAGGGGCAAATATAGATTCTGACCACTACCTTACCAGAGTTAAAATTAAATTCACTCCAAAAAGGAAACGCCAAAGGAAATCACCACTAATTCCCAAATTTGACTTGAAAAATATCAAGGAATCAGAAATTACAGAAGCATGGGATAAACAACCAACAAACAACTGGAAAGATTTCCGAACGAAAATTATACAGAAAGCAAGAGATTTGATTCCGTTAAAGAAAATATCCAAGCATCCATGGTGGAATTCGAATTGTGATAACGCATTAGAAGAGAGACAACAAGCCTTTTTAAATTACAATTGTGACAAATCAGAAACCACACAACAAACATTTTTCAAAGTGAGAAAACAAACAGCTAAAATACTTAGACAAACTAAAAGAAAATACCTTAATGAACAGCTAAACACAATTGAAGAAAACTTTAAGAACCACAACACTCAAGATTTTTATAAAATATTCGCAAATCAAATCAAAGGATACACTCCACAAAATCTCTGCTTCCGGAAACAGAATGGAAAATTGTCACTAACTAACAAAGAAAATTGCCAAGAACTAGCTAAATATTTCTCACAACTCCTAAATTGCCCACAACCAAGTACAAGATTCCCCAGATTACAACCAGAACACACGAATGAGACTTCACTACCACCATCTCAAGAAGAAATTTATAGTCACATTAGAAAACTCAAAAATAATAAATCATCGGGAGAAGATGGAATTGTAGCTGAACTACTGAAAAACCTTGGTCCAAATTCGTTAAAAGAGATCACTAGCATCATCAAAGAAATTTGGCAGACAGAAAATATCCCAGAGGAGTGGAAGTGTGCACTAATTCACCCATTGCACAAAAAGGGAGAGAGATCAGACGTAAACAACTACAGAGGCATTCCACTTTTACCAGTTACCTACAAAATTCTATCTGCATGTCTCCTAAAGAGGGCACAAGAACAACTAGAACATACAATTTCAGACTACCAAGCAGGCTTTCGTCCTAATAGATCATGCCCGGAACAGATATTCAACCTTAAAACTATTTTAAAGATTAAAGCAATCAGGTCAAAACCAATAATCTGCACATTCGTTGATTTCAAAAAGGCATACGATTCCATAGACAGACAGTCTCTATGTCACATTCTCGAAGAACGAGGCCTAGACACTAAAACCCGAAAACTAATTGAACAAACACTAACAGAAACCAAATCAAAAATTAAATTCAGAGGGGAAATTTCGGAACCATTCTCAATTAAAACAGGAGTAAGACAAGGAGATGGGATCTCACCACTATTATTCAATATAGTTTTGGACAAAGTTATGAAAGAGTGGGAAGTAACACTAAGGAAACAAAGCTTTTGGAAGCCAATTGAACTAGGAAGAGGTAAAGGAAAATTGAACATCCCTTATTTAGCGTTTGCAGATGACTTGGCAATTATAACTGACAGTGAAGAAACAGCAGTAAAACAAATTGAGACACTTAAAGAATGTGCTGAGAAGGTTGGCCTGCAAATCTCCTTTGAGAAGACAGAATTCATCTGCTCAAAATTAGATATTTCGAAACTAAAAACAAATTATGGTGAAATAACTAGAGTCAAGCACTTTAAGTATCTCGGTGAAGTTATTGAACCAACAGGACTTGAGAAAATAGCACAAAAAAACCGATTACAGAAAATCAAGAAAGTATTCGGACTTATTCAAAATATATATAACAAGAAATGTCTATCAAAAGGCACTAAAATCAGACACTACAACACAGTCATCAAACCAACAGTCACATATGCAAGTGAAACACTCTCCCTGAATAGAAAATTAGATTTACACGAAATTAAGAAAGTAGAGAGAAAAATTATTAGAAAAATCCTAGGACCACGATACACACAAGATGGATACAGGCTGCAGACTACCGAGACAACCGAAAAAATATCAAACATCGAGGCAGATATCAGGAAGAGGCGGATGAAGTTTTATGGACATATAGACAGATTACCTGGAAACAGGTTAACTAAACGTCTATTGGACTATATGACATCACTTAAGGCAACAATACCCTGGGTGACTGAAGTTAAGAAGGATTTGAAAAAGGCAAAAATTGACATAACAAACACATCAGACCGGGATACATTCAGAAGAAAAATCGACAAGTGGAAGTTTACTCCAGAGACGGAATCTAAACCTTTCCGACCAAAGTGGACCGAAGAAAGGAAGAAGGCCTTTGGGGAGGCAATGAAGAAATACTGGGGAAATAAGAAGAACATTAAGAAATGTTAATCACCTGCTTATCGTTCTCCCATGGGGACATTCGCTAATAATAATATATATATATATATATATATATATATATATATATATAGGTGGCGCTGGTTGCCCTGGTCAGTTATCATTCTGACGCCTTATTGCAACTGTTTTGTTTACGCTGTCAGCTCGTAATGATCCCTCTGTTCGTCAGGCTACCATTGTATGTTTGTGAACTTTGGGCGTGTTCCCACTGGTTGCTTAGAAAAGGAAGAGTGTGGTGAGCAATGTATCGGGCTTGCCGGAAGTAATTTCGGGGCCGTTCGTCTGGACTACATTGCCTGATGCGTGGTGGTTTCACAACGAGCGGCGTTAATTGTTTCTCTTTCCTTTTAATGAACTCCTTTTAGGTAAACCTGACTTATTTGCTGTATTTTATTCAAACACATTCTAAAGATATTCATTGACGGCCTGTTTTGAGGACTGTTTTCCTGTCATGTTATAAGACGCTGCTAGTTGGTGCATTCTTGACTTTTACAGAGATTGTTTTATCGATTCTCAGTAGCTGTTCTTAAGCTGTTTTATTTAAATGTACGTTTAGTCAAAGTCCTGCTGACCTGACTGGTAAAGTTACTTTCTTGGGGAGTGTTAGTAAAAATATTGATACGAATTATATTCAGTCCTTATTTTGCTCGGTCCTCCTACTCTCAGGCAACCTTACGCCAGTTCTGCGTACCAATTTATATATAAGTCATTCGCTGTCCTATTATCTTCGACGTTGCACATCAGAAGCACCATCGATACCGCAGACAATGCATTATTAAGCTGAGCTGGTTGCTACTGGCCTCGCGCCCCACGCAGGGAACGAGGAAGAAGTGAGCAGTTTTATTTAGACAGGTCGTCCCAGGAGCAATGGTCAGTTTTGTAGCAAAAGAAAGGAGTGACCTTTCGAAGCAAAGATTTAAACATAGGCTCTAAAATGCATATCTTAAGAGCTATGAGCACTTGTTCTGTAGAAAAGATGTATTCTAGAGTATCAAAGATCAACAAATGTTCATGCTAATAGCTCTTGAGATATTCACTTAAGAGCCAATGTTTATTATATTTTTTTTCTTGTTTTACTCCATACTGTTTCCTTTCAAAATATGGAAGACAAAAAGTGTACTGTAGAAGAGATTTTCTTAACAGTATCGAATGAAGAAGAACTCATAGCTCTTAAAGAACGTATTTTGCCCATATTAACTAGACTCTTTAGCCTCGAATTGTGCTACAATTATTCAGTATAGATAATGATACAACGGTGTGACTGACGTCGCCTTTTTAGACGTATGTTACAAAAATCTTTCCAATTGATTCCTGAGTCTATTTTGGAACCCAGGTATTTCATTAAAGGTGTCTAAAGTTTCTTGTATTTTCTTATCAAGCTCTTGCGCAGAGATTTTACTTTCGCGCGTGAGGAAACTTCTGCCGACGTCTTTTCATAGCCACGGTGTTGTACCTCTCTTCTGTTTGATAGTGTCACCTAGAATTCGAAATAATGAACTTTTATTCTCAGTGTTGCTTAATTAGAAGGACCAAGCTTAATTTTCTTTCATTGGCAGCTGTGTTCTTGCTAAAAGTACAGCTGCGATACATTACAGTTCAGATCTTTATGATTTCCGTGATACAATAGCTTTCGTTTATCACACAGAAATAATTTCTTGTGCAGCAACTTCACTAATTCTCATGCAAATAGCTCAAATACTGCATTACAGAATTCGTAAGACTTCATCTAATAATGTGTCTTTAAAGTGTAAGCGCCTACAATATAACATATTCTCTTATAATAATTATTATTAGACATAGAACGTTTATGCTCAAGGCACAGCTAAATTAGTATTCTATAAAAGTAAATGTTTTCTTATTTGTTTTTGTTCGCGTTTTTCTACACATCAGTCCGCAGCAGGCGTCGTACACGTAAATGAGTTATAGGACGATCGTCCCTGTTATATCCCTGAGTACAGACCACTCCTTCGGAAACAACCTGTATACTCTGCGAGTCAAATAACTTAATCTTGGCTGAGGTAATTGTGGAGTTATAACTCACTTTGTTACACTAATGGGTGCCCAGTACCTGTCTCTGGTCAAAAAAAAACATATTAGTAAGTGTAGTAAGTGCGATGTGTGAAAATAAAATGTCATGGATATTTTGAAAGAATTTCATTCAGTCTGAGAATACAATGTGTATGTCAAGGGGGAGAAGCGGGGAGGGGAAGCGTGGGCGCTGCTTGAAATTTTCGCACGGTGTGGAAAAATTCCTGGAGCCGGCTCCGGCAGCGCAAGTAAGCCGGCTTTTCCCATGAGAGTTGCCCTTCTGGCAATACACCAGAGCGGCCAACTTAAGAGCCAGGGAGTCTTCCCCGAACTCTCCGGCAAAAGCCACTCGAACGGTCAACGCTTCCCTCCTTGAAAGATCGATTATAGGAATTATTTTTCCTGCAATACACGCTTCACAGTGTTTACTCTGACACAGCCGGCCGGAGTGGCCGTGCGGTTCTAGGCGCTACAGTCTGGAACCGAGCGACCGCTACGGTCGCAGGTTCGAATCCTGCCTCGGGCATGGATGTGTGTGATGTCCTTAGGTTAGTTAGGTTTAATTAGTTCTAATTTCTAGGCGACTGATGACCTCAGAAGTTAAGTCGCATAATGCTCAGAGCCATTTGAACCATTTGAACTCTGACACAGTAAAACCACGGAGACCTGCTCTCGAAGCTCATTCTTACACAGACTTTAGACGGAGCCCATTCAGTGTTAGATTCGCGGGGATGTTAAGTCATTAGCACGGAAATTTGTGTCGTCTTTAGTTAATATGAAGTGACACCCTTTATTTTGGAACCAGTTATGTGTAAAATAACATCGGCAGATATCTACCTGCGCCATCACAGTATGCTTGCGCTTAGCTCGAGCACTGTAACTTCACTAACTGCCTGCACATCAGTCACCACTGCTGTTGCAGTAACAGTCATCGTGGTTACTGTTGTGGCGTAACAAGTTTGCTACGCCACACTGGGAAGGGAGCCGAAAGAAAGGCACGCGTACACACACGCCGACTGGCGTCAAGTCTGGAACAGGATAACTATTGAATGGTAGCAAGAAAAGTACGTAGCTGCTTTATACTTAACTTTTATTCTTTGATGAATACAGCGTTCTTCTTGAGACATTTATACTATAACTCTCAAAGTAGGTAAGGCTAATGGCGCCTTGCTAGGTCGTAGCCATGGACTTAGCAGAAGGCTATTCTAACTGTCTCTCGGCAAATGAGAGGAAGGCTTCGTCCGTATTGTCGCTAGCAATGTCGTCGTACAACTGGGGCGAGTGCTCGTCCGTATCTCCAGACCTGCCTTGTGGTGGCGCTCGGTCTGCGATCCCACAGTGGCGACACGCGGGTCCGACATGTACTAAATGGACCGCGGCCGATTTAAGCTACCACCTAGCAAGTGTGGTGTCTGGCGGTGACACCACATTCCGCCCCCGCAAATCGGCGAACGGTCGTGTGATAAGGCTTCCGCCCGCCGTGGGAGGACCCCATGTTGACGTATGCGATGAGGTGGGGAGCCTAACAACAGGCGAGGCTGTGCCACCCGCATCCGGCCATTCGGTCCGAGGGGATCTAGGAAACGCCTGAAAACCTAGTCCAGGGTGCACGTCAACATGTGGTGTATGCGCCCGTAATGAGACAGGAGGGGCCGAAGGGTCGACCTCCATTGCGTCGGGGTACCCGACGCGCGATGACGTCATGTGGTCCGGAGCGGGCAAGAGGTCCATGGCGGAGGACGGCTGGTCACGGGAAGCGATCGGCGGCGCGTGACCCAGGGAGGCGCTTGGCGGCTGTAGCGAAGCGTCGAATGCGGGCGGCGCCGGCGGGAGAACAGGCGGCGGCGGCGGCAGCGGCGGCGGCGGCGGCGGCGGCGGCGGCTGCTGCGGCGGCGCGTCGCCATGGGGCAAAATGGAAGGCATCGTCGCTAACACCTGGGGATGAGGCGAGCCAGTAGATGGGTCCCCAGGGCGCTGACCGGACGGCACCGTCGCTGAAAGCAGACGGGGAGCGGCAGAACCCGTGCGACGACAGAGGCGCAGCTGATTGAGATGCCGACGCACCTCACCAGAGGCCCCCAAAACCAAATACTTCGCGCGGCCAAGGCAGCGAAGAATGCGCCCTGCGAGCCAACGCCGTGAACCGCGATAGTTGCGATAAAATACAACGTCGCCTGGAGCAAAAGCAGGAGTCTGCCACTGCACAGGAACCTGATGCGGCGGATGCAGCAAAGACATCAAGGTTCGATGAGGACGACCGTGGAGCAACTCAGCCGGCGAGCGACCATCTCGGGGCTGAGAGCGATACGAAGACAAAAAGAGCAACAATGCGTCCTCCCGAGAATGCGACTCTTTCAATTTCAACATCTGTGACTTGAAAGTCCGGACCAATCGTTCAGCGGCACCGTTTGACTGAGGCGAAAACGGCGCGTATGTCAGATGTTGAATACCATTGGCCTGGCAGAATGACTGAAATTCTGCAGACATGAATTGTGGGCCATTGTCGGAAACAATAGTCTGCGGAAGACCTTCAATGCAAAAGATAGCAGACAACGCTTGGATGGTGGCGGAGGACGTCGTGGAAGACATGCGGACAACAAAAGGAAAATTACTGAAGGCATCGACCAGAACCAACCATCGAGCATTCCAGAATGGACCAGCAAAATCAATGTGCAAGCGTTGCCAAGGGGAAGTGGCTTTTGGCCATGCAAAGACTTTCCGCGGCGGTGCGGTTTGTTGTTCGGCACACGCCATGCAAGAAGAACACATATTCGTAATCGCAGCATCGATTCCGAACCAAGTACAGTGCTGACGAGCAAGTTGTTTCGTTCGCACTATACCCCAATGTCCTTGGTGAAGAAGCTGTAAAACAGAGGACTGCAACGAACGTGGGACCACGACTCTGGACTGATCATTATCAGAACGCAACAACAAAACACCACGTCGAACAAAAAGTCTCTCCTTGTGAGCAAAAAATCGGCGAACCAACGGATCCGCAATCCGAGACTTTGACAAAGGCCATTGCGTAGCAACAAAACGCAAAACGGTAGCAAGGACAGGGTCAGCAGCTGTGGCTGTAGCTACACGACGAAAATCAATTGGAAACGATTCGACCACTTCATCGGTTTCCGAATCAATGAACAGGCAAGCAAGTTCGGAAGAATCGAATGCTCTATCCTCAGCAACAGGCAAACAGGACAACGCATCGGCGTTTCCGTGCTTAGCAGTGGACCGATACAAGATATCGTAGCGGTACTGCGAGAGGAAAATAGACCAGCGAATGAATTTCTGCGCTGTACGCGGAGGTACAGGCTTGCGCGGATGAAAAAGCGACGTCAAAGGTTTGTGGTCTGTGACGATGGTAAAGTGACGACCATACAAGAAATCATGGAACTTAGTAACACCAAACACGAGAGCCAACGCTTCTTTCTCTATCTGTGAATAATTTCTTTGTGCAGACGAGAGCAATTTGGACGCAAAGGCAATAGGGCGATCATGCGATCCAACTTTGTGCGCAAGCACAGCACCGATCCCGAAATCCGATGCATCTACCATCAACAAAAGGGGTTTCTGGGGATCGAATGGCGTAAGGCAAGTATTAGAAAGCAACGCCGATTTCAACTGGCGAAAGGCGCGTTCGCATTCCGTCGTCCAGACGAACGGAACACCTGTACGACGGAAGCGATGAAGTGGAGCTGAAATGAAAGAGGCATTGCGCACATTCACTTACACCTTGTGATTCTATATCCTTTAACGGTCGTGCGACTGCATCACGCAATGCGTGGGGAACATTGCGCGCTCGGAAAAATTTCGGTTGCGCATTGACTTTCAGTTCCAAATGTGCTTCATAGTTTTTAGCGCAACCTAAGCCCGGTGCAAAAATGTCTGCAAATTCTTCACATAAGTGAGAAACACTGTCTGAAGGCACTGTTTGATTCACTAATAGGACCTGATTTACAATAGACATGTTAAACAACTGAAATAAATCTAAACCAAACAAGTTCACTGCAGTAGAAGAACGAAGAACGTAAAATGACACAAGTTTTGTATGTCCCTTGTATGTTGCAAGAAGGCTGCACTGTCCTAACACAGGGATCGGCTGTCCTGAATAACTTTTTAGCGTAACATTTCCGGCACGCAACGGAGGTGCGCCCAGTTGTTTGTACGTGTCGTGATTGAGCAATGAAACTGCAGCTCCGGTATCGAGCTGGAATGGTATGACCGTGCCATTAAAGTCCAAATCTACAAAAAGTTTATGGTCCTGCTGACGACAAGAGCGACTGTTTTGTGCAATTTGAACAGACACTTGTACAGAATCACTTGCTAATTGACGTGATTTCCGGCGACGTCGACGCACACTGTTTGTGGGATGAACACAGTCACTGTTAGAGAAAGCGGCACTGGACGGGGTGGAAGTAACTACATGAATGTCCATGGGCGAAGGTCCATGAGCCTGAGTGTCCTTGGTTCGATTACGGCGTGAAGCAAAGCTCCTGGAATGGTTGTTATTGTCTGATCTGAGCCTTTTCTGGCAAACACTTTGAACATGTCCTTTCCTATTGCAGAAAAAGCAAATAGCTTGGCGTGACGGGCAATGTTCACACGAATGTCGAGTAGCACGCCGCGGGCATGACTTCACTGCATTTGTGTGCTGGCGCGGCACACGTGGCTTAGAGTGCGGCGGCAGCTGCGTCGACGTGCGCGAGGGCAATTTACCGGGCCGCGCAGCGCGGCTAGCGGGCCGGTTAATGTTACACACGGCTGGCGAAGTTTCAAAAGATTCCTGTGCACAGTCAAGTGTGTCTTGTCTATCCAATATGTCTATCACTTGTTGAAGGGAGGGATTTACTAGTTTCAAAATTTGCTCCCGTATGCGAACATCAGAAACGTTCTGTGCAATTGCATCACGCACCATTGTATCTGAATAAGAAAGGCCACAGTCACATTCAAAGGCACACTCCCTAGTAAGTCCTTGCAATGTTGCTACCCACTCCCTATTAGTTTGACTGGCCGTACGTTTTGTACGAAAAAACGTATACCGTTTTGCAACCACAATAACTGTTTCTTTGAAATAGGCATCTAAAGCAGACAAAATTTCTTCGTAGGACAGAGTTGCTACGTCGCATCGGGGAAACAATTTCATTATCACATGGTAGGTGGACACACCGACACAAGAAAGCAAAAACGGCTGCCGCTCATTACCTTGAATTCTGTAGGTGGCTAGATGAAAGCCGAACTGTCGGGACCATTCCGTCCAGGACTCGTGGTTTTGATTAAACTGGCGAAACTGCGGTGCAACTGCATGTTGTGGCTGCGGTAGCGGTGAAGCGGCGGCTGCCGCATCGGTTTGAATGGCACGTTGACCCTGGACGAGCTGTCCAAGGGCATCCAATAACGCCTGTGTCTGCTGATTCTGCAAGCGATAAAATTCGGACAGTACATCTCGCGAAGCCATGACACAAGTAAATGTTAGCAATCAGAAAGAACACTTTTCTCGTCGCCAATCTGTTGTGGCGTAACAAGTTTGCTACGCCACACTGGGAAGGGAGCCGAAAGAAAGGCACGCGTACACACACGCCGACTGGCGTCAAGTCTGGAACAGGATAACTATTGAATGGTAGCAACAGAAGTACGTAGCTGCTTTATACTTAACTTTTATTCTTTGATGAATACAGCGTTCTTCTTGAAACATTTATACTATAACTCTCAAAGTAGGTAAGGCTAATGGCGCCTTGCTAGGTCGTAGCCATGGACTTAGCAGAAGGCTATTCTAACTGTCTCTCGGCAAATGAGAGGAAGGCTTCGTCCGTATTGTCGCTAGCAATGTCGTCGTACAACTGGGGCGAGTGCTCGTCCGTATCTCCAGACCTGCCTTGTGGTGGCGCTCGGTCTGCGATCCCACAGTGGCGACACGCGGGTCCGACATGTACTAAATGGACCGCGGCCGATTTAAGCCACCACCTAGCAAGTGTGGTGTCTGGCGGTGACACCACACTTACCACACTTTGTATTCGAATCTCTCGTCGCTCATGGTCAACAACAATATCCCCTGTACGTTCATTAGGATGATTTCTCAAATTCCACTGTTCAGGACTCTCCAGGTGCGAGCTTATATTTCCTGATTTCCTTGTCGACTGTTTACCTGTTATTACTTTAAGTTACTGCTGAGGACTGGCTACGCATCAAGTATGCCAGAATTCTACACTGATGCCATCCTATGCTGCAGCAATGCTACTTCACTTTTGAACTTGTTTTTTAGTGATGAATACGTAATTTTTCCATTGATACAGTGCTTGTCTGCAAGATGTTCGTGGCCTTTGCACAATCAATTATTATATATTTTTTCTGCTGTAATGTCGCCCCCTGATGTGCCCACTGTTAAGGGACAGATGATCTGTGGCTAACACCTTTTTATCTGCTGATAGGAAAGTGATAACAGACAGGGCAGTAATTCTGTGTAATTCGTCTTCTATTTCATGAATATAATTTGTATCACACTACACAACGAAGCAATGAGTATCACGTACCACTGTCACTAGGATGTTACACTTGGAGAAAACTTTCGACTGAGTTTCAACAAAAACGTTAGAGACACCTCCTGATTAACAACGATACTTCACAGAATAATACACAATTCGCTTCTGCATCATCCATTGCAGTTCATCGAGACGGAGACAAAATTGAGAATTCAAAGAGGGGTGAGTCAAGGAATTTTCATAACACGAAATCTATTCTCAGCAGGTTCAGAAAAATCTGCAATTCCTTAACCAGAAAATGAGCGAATGATTAGTGCTAATAAAGCATAACTGACTAGCATTCTTTTTTAAATGAATCTTACTATTTCACTCTTAAACAGATACACTTCTACGACGAATGGAGGAGTTTGCTAAAGAAAACCAAAACTTATGGCAACACCGAAATAATTTATAACGATCAATTCGAAAAGGCTACAGCTCAAAGTAACAATGGTATCACATTATCGACTGAGGATTTCCTGTATTTAAGGCAGCGTAATACACATATTGGATGAATACGAAGAGAAATAATGCAAGAATAAAAATCTTCTTGAATCCTTTTCGTACACTAAGATTCCGAACTGTCTGAAATAGAAAATTTAAAGCCTACGCACATTAACTGTTTTGAGCTGTAGCAGAGACTGAGTTTGGAAGTGATAACGCCTAGTGAACCGTATGTTGAGAGAGCAATACAGAGACACACGTTGGGAATTACTAGGAAAGATAGGAAACTAGAGAGGAGGGTCGGAGTACAGCCTACAACGGAGAATCTCGATTATAATGAAAATGGAGCTGTGTGGGACATGTAGCCAGTTAATTTCTTTGCTGCATTCCAAGAGCTAAGACATGACGACCTAGTAAGTATAGCATGGAAAAGAGTAGAGGAGGCCATATTCTAAAGCTGATATAGAATAATAGTTGATGATAATGACACTTCTGCCATTTGTTTTGATTTCTATGTAATTCTCTAGGCAGCCAGTGTAACATCATTAGAAGGCGGTGTGGCCGAGCGGTTGTAGGTGCTTCAGTCTGGAACCGCGCGATCGCTATGGTCGCAGGTTCGAATCTTGCCTTCGGCATGGATGTGTGTGATATCCTTTGGCTCGTTAGGTTTAAGTAGTTCTAAGTTCTAGGGGACTGATGACTTCAGGTGTTAAGTCCCATAGTGGTCAGAAGCATTTTTTTTTTTTTTTGTAAAATCACTGTAATAGTCTTGTGCATGTCTTTTTATCAGGGAAAACTGAACAACAATGGGATTTCAGACTGAAATGCACACTCGTCCATACGTCGGCGAATTCTGTATAACAGCAAACCTGACTGGCTATGCCAGCTACACAATCAAAACAGCAAGCCAACCGGTTTCCTCCACGGCGAAGCCGACAACACAAAAATCACAAATAACTTCCGCAGACAGCTACGGTCGATGCCCACGTTCACCACTAGTAACCCTCTTGACATATACTGTCGCCGCTACAATGCGAGCTTTCCAGCAGCTCAACCACGGCTCAGACGGTCGCAGACGTACTTTCTCTCAAGAATCCCGGTGGCACATTTTTCCTTCTGTCCTAAAAACCTACCTTTCAAATGTCACTGTCCGCTACGAGGGCGTGCGTTTCAGGGATGTTGTCAGGGGTGCAATCAACCATTAATAAGGCCTTATCTATGATTTGCGACAGAGTGCTGTGCAAACTCTTGAAGCTTTTTAAATCCATAAACGCTATTAATATTCTACATATTTATTCTTCATGTCTACATATAAGCAGTCCTCTGCCGCCAGAGGGGTCAATTGTGGCGTGTAAGATGGCGGTATGTAACACAACTATGTTCGTGCGTGAGAAACAGTGTGTTGTAATCCAGTTCGGAATTCGAAAGGTTCGTCCACACACGGAGCACCCTTTCCTTCAGCACGACAATGTCCGACAACACACGAGTGTTGCGACATCTGCAACAATCCACTACTTAGGTTTCACTCTCATCAGCAATCTTCAGTATAGCTTCAACTTGGCCCCATCCGAATTTCATCTGTTCCCGAAACTTCAAGGACACTTCACTTTGATAGTGAAGAAGCGGTGCAAGGAGAGATAAGGCTTTGGCTCCATCAACGAAGTCAAAGATTCTGCAGTGATGGTATCAACAAACTGGTCTCTCGATGGGAGAAATTTGTTCGTCACTCATGACCCAATGGTGCCTCCAAAAGTCCCATGAAGCCCATTGTAGACCACATCAAATGCAAAAAGAACCAATAGATCAGCTCCATTTGCTTAAGCAGGTGGAAGTGTATTGTAGGACAGTCAGTAGGATTACACTTCTGCTAGGCACACAAACGGTCCCAAGTCCAAGGTCTATCCAAAACACTTGACGCTACCTTTCCATCACCAATAGAACACAAGGTATAACCACTGGATATCCCTTTTCTATGTACTGCGTTTTGGAACATTAGGTACGCATGCTGTAGCATGCATACCGACAAGTAAACTATCCCGTTATTCTTTCCGATTCCTGCAAGCATGTACGTGCTCAGCTGGCAAAAGTTATGTTTATGAATTGTGTCGCTGGCATAGTCAGTGAATCTTTAGAAATTGGGGAATCTGCTGGCACGCAGATGGGACTAAAATTTAAGAAAATATCGAAACCTTTGTTACCGCTATGTAATAAATACACTAAGCTGTACAGAGTGAATTTTGGATATGTTTGGAGAATGAAATGATGCGTACATAATGCTGAAAGGGATCGAAACTTAGGTAATAATTTTCACACAGAATAATATTAAGTATCAGACATCGCTTTCTTTTGCTTAGAAACGACAAAACAAACTAACGTAAAATTAATAAACAAGCATGTAAAATTAGAACAGTATAATGAATGTCTATACACACATAAAAAGAAGTATACTTGTCGCAAGCCGCATTAAAAATTTCAGTCTCCAAGTGAAACCGTATGGCTCCTGTGTGTTTGTCCGGCTGCGTCGCACATTTTGCTAGTACATGAGCTTCACCCTTGGTTTTCCGACAAGTGTGAGCTCAGGCACAGGTAGTTTCCAAAGGTCAAAAAAATGGCTCTGAGCAAATGGTTCAAATGGCTCTGAGCATTATGGGACTTAACATCTGAGGTCATCAGTCCCCTAGAACTTAGAACTACTGAAACTTAAGTAACCTAAGGACATCACACACATCCATGTCGGAGGCAGGATTCGAACCTGCCATCGTAGCGGTCGCGCGGTTCCAGACTGAATGAAGCTTCTAGAACCACTCGGCCACACCGACCGGCTATACAAAGGTCACTCCCGTAAACGAAAACCTGATTGTTGAGTAAACGTTAGGCCCCTCAAAAAATACAAGCGGAATTTTAGTGTTTTATTCTACACCTGACAAAACAAAACTGTTCGCATGTCAAAACTTTTCGCTCGTCTTCATAAGCTTAGGTACCGTTGGCTGTGTACAGCTCGAACCAGTCTAGACACACTGACTGGTGACAGCGACATGTGTAACACACTTTTAGCACTGTATCTGTTCCCTTCTTATTCTAGAGATTCTAGATCTTTTTGAATTTATGTGGTTGTGTATTACTACAGCATATTGTTTTAAATATAGACTGTAACACGTACTTTTATCTGTTTGAAACGGGGAACTGTTTCTTCCTCGTAAAAACAAATAAGAGAAGAGCTTTATAATTACCTGGTAGCCGCGTGGCAGAATTTGAGTGTCTGAATTTTCTCGAAAGTAATTAACGTTCACGTACGTGCGACACCATATTTCTTTTACACTGTGTTGTGTGTTGTGAAACATTCCCTTAGAAAAACTTTATGAATGACTCTGTAGATAAACCCCCTACGTTATTTGATTTTCAAACAGCTGAGCAGAACTGAACGTGCTCAGACGTTTCTCCCTTTACTTATTCTGATCACCAATAAACTGACACACAATATTGTTAGCGCAACGCAATCTGACTTTCAATAACACCTACAAAAGAATGGCCCTGACTAACAACAACCTTTCATGAATCACTTACCTCACAAAAATCTTCGTTACTGTAACTACTGCAACACAGCGAGCGCCGATACTGCCAGCTAAATAAAGGATTCTAACTACTGAAGGCACTAACTACTGATAGGCATAGTTAGCCAATGAAAGATTTTGATACAGAACAAACTATGTATTTACCTTAACAGTGTTCGAAAGTCATAATATCTAATCAGTTCATGACATTCAGTCTTACAAATTTTGTTTTTCTGACGGACACATGGCCAGATCGTCCGCTTTAAAAACTCTGCCATCTCTCTTCCCACATCCACCATTGCTGGCGACTCACCTCCAACTGCGCAACGCTACGCGCTGTTCACATCCATCTGCCCCACACTACAATAACGAATATTCCAACAATGCCAACCAGCCACAGACTGCACACAGCAAAGGCAGTGATTTTTACGAGGTGCATTCAAGGCCTCCGATTTTTTTCTCCGGACTGGAAAGAGATAGAAACATGCGCATTGTTTTAAAATGAGGCCGCGTTCATTGTCAAGACGTCCCAGAGAAGGCAGCACCGTACGACAGATGGAATTTTACCACCAGCGGCGAGAATGAGAACTGTTTTAAATACTTAAAATGGCGACGTTTTCCTTACTTGAACAGCGTGCACTCATTCGTTTTTTGAATTTGCGTGGTGTGAAACCAATTGCAATTCATCGACAGTTGAAGGAGACATGTGGTGATGGAGTTATCGATGTGTCGAAAGTGCATTCGTGGGTGCGACAGTTTAATGAAGGCAGGACATCATGTGACAAAAAACCGAAACAACCCCGGGCTCGCACAAGCCGGTCTGAAGACATGATCGAGAAAGTGGAGAGAATTGTTTTGGGTATCGCAGAATGACTGTTGAACAGATCGCCTCCAGAGTTGGCATTTCTGTGGGTTCTGTGCACACAATCCTGCATGACGACCTGAAAATGCGAAAACTGTCATCCAGGTGGGTGCCACGAATGCTGACGGACGACCATCTGGCTGCCCGTGTGGCATGTTGCCAAGCAATGTTGACGCGCAACGACAGCATGAATGGGACTTTCTTTTCGTCGGTTGTGACAATGGATGAGATGTGGATGCCATTTTTCAATCCAGAAACAAAGCGCCAGTCAGCTCAATGGAAGCACACAGATTCACCACCACCAAAAAATTTCGGGTAACCGCCAGTGCCGAAAAAATGATAGTGTCTATGTTCTGGGACAGCAAGGGCGTAATCCTTACCCATTGCGTTCCAAAGGGCACTACGGTAACTGGTACATCCTACGAAAATGTTTTGAAGAACAAATTCCTTCCTGCACTGCAACATAAACGTCCGGGAACGGCTGCGCGTGTGCTGTTTCACCAAGACAACGCACCCGCACATCGAGCTAACGTTACGCAACAGTTTCTTCGTGATAACAGCTTTGAAGTGATTCCTCATGCTCCCTACTCACCTGACCTGGCTCCTAGTGACTTTTGGCTTTTTCCAACAATGAAAGACACTCTCCGTGGCCGCACATTCACCAGCCATGCTGCTATTGCCTCAGCGATTTTCCAGTGGTCAAAACAGACTCCTAAAGAAGCCTTCGCCGCTGCCATGGACTCATGGCGTCAGCGTTGTGAAAAATATGTACGTCAGCAGAGCGATTACGTCGAGAAGTAACGCCAGTTTCATCGATTTTGGGTGAGTAGTTAATTAGAAAAAAAATCGGAGGCCTTAGATCTTGAATGCACCTCGTATACTGAGCACTACGTGACGTTACCAACATTAAAACGTAAACAGCCTGCTTACAGTTGGAAAATTGCAACTGTAAAACGAATACAGCCGAGGTACACCAACATGATAACACATTGCACCCCGTCGGGTATATAGCAAACAGCCATTTGCTGCCGAGATGTCCCAGCATACTCAGCCCACGACAGACAGCGTCCTGGCACTCATCCAGTATGATACTTTCACCGCATTGCGCCAATTGAATTTGTCGGCCAAAATGAAGCGTCACATGAACTAAAACTGACACCGGCCCACGGACCTAGTGCTGGATTATGGGCGAGTCTCGCCGACGGTGAGACAAACACCGAGGAGACAAAAGTCATTGGATAGCTACATACTCATATACAGATGGTGGTAGTATCACGTACACAGTGCAGCGCACTGGCGGAACTGGCATTTTTACTCTGGTGATTGATGTGGAAAGGTTCCCGACGTGAGAATGGCCTCACGACGGCAATTAACAAGCTTTGGACGTCGAACAGTTGGGACTAGACACATGGGATATTCCACATCGGAAATTGTTAGGGAATTCAGTATTCTGAGATTCACAGTGTCAAGAGTGTGCCGAGAGTAAAAAATTTCACACATTATCTCTCACCACGGATAATATAGTGTTCGACGGCGATCACTTAACGACTGAGAGCAGCGACGTTTGCGTAGAGTTATTAGTGCTAACAGACAAGCAACACTGCGTGAAATAAATATGGGGTGGACGACGAACTTATCCATTAGGACAGGGCGGCGAAATTTGGCTTTAATGGGCTATGGCAGCAGAGGACCGACGCGAGTGCCTATGCTAACAGCTCAGCATCGCCTGCAGCACCTCTCCTGCCTCGTGACCATGTCATTTCGACCCTAGACGACTGGAAAACCGTGTCCTCACCACATGTGTCCCGATTGCGGTTAGGAACAGCTGATAGTAGGATTCGAGTGTGGCGCGGACCCCAGGACGCCATGGACCCAGGTTATCAACAAGGCACTGTGCAAGCTATTAGTGGCTCCATAATGGTGTGGACTTCGTGTAATGAACTAGGTCCTATTTGGTTCAAATGAATCGACCATTGGCGGGAAATGGTTATGTTCAGCTACTCGGATCCATTTGCAACCATCCAACGATGGAATTTTATTGATCTTTGTTTTACAGGTCCCTCTTGATCACACAAATTTTTACACTTCACTATTACCGGTTTCGGCTACTGCCATCTTCAGATCATAAAATATTCTGATGTAGTATCAACGTCAAGCTAAATATGTAGGTACACAGTAAGAGCACTTACTATGTACAGTCATGCTGAAAAGTATCCGAACGACCTGAATTGCATTTCGCCTGATTCGAATGTAACCCACATGACGCAGCAGTCTAGCAGGTCCTCTAATCGCTCCTTGGTACAGTCGTTTGACTATTGAAAATGGTTCCAACAAGTCACCGCTAGAAAACTCTGCTCTCTGTCGCAATAACTCAAGATGTAAAGTAATACCACGATACTACAAATATCAGTATCAAATATCATAGATAAGACTGTCCTTAAGGCTTGTAAGCTCACAAATGGTTCAAATGCCTCTGAGCACTATGGGACTTAACTTCTGAGGTCATCAGTCCCCTAGAATTTAGAACTACTTAAACCTAACTAACCTAAGGACATCACACACATCCATGCCCGAGGCAGGATTCGAACCTGCGACCGTAGCGGTAGCGCGGTTCCAGACTGTAGCACCTAGAACCGCTTGGCCACTCCGGCCTGCTGTAAGCTCACATTTATTGCAATAAATGTCATACCTGAAATGTTACCACTCTCATCATTACGTCAGATAGGTAATGCACGTAGTAAGTTCGTCGTATTCATGATTTACTCTTCAAAGTAACATACCGTACTTGTTCTTTAACACAAAATGACATTACAAATTTAAGTTATTCACAAACAGCTAGTTGAGAATACGTATGAACTTCAAATGACACAACGAACCGACTCGTTCTGCATATGCATTCAAACCCACATCATGCAGACTAAGATTTCGTGACTGACGGGAACTAACAGTCATTCCTGACTAGGCATACAGAGAGTGATATGCCTCGATTTTAGACAGTATCAGTTAGCAAATATCAACTTTTAATCACATTTTTAACAGACACGAACTCCTACCCAGCATCTATTGTCCCTGTTAACGAACTACGAGAGATGTTAAATATTGCTTCTTCACAAGTAACTTACTTGAAATGCCGTGAGGTAGAACTTTGTGTTGGACAGGTATTCGAACCCAGAACCTAATCGGATTGTTATCGAAGCACAATCAGCTGTGACATATCGGATTTTCTCGGCAGTAGCTAAATGTTTTAACTGAAATGACGAGACGATACATTACTTTTGTCCTTTCCAGGACTCCAACACGGCACCTATGGCTGTTATATTCTAGAGAAAACGAACGTTAAATATGGGTTTGTTACACCAGCAGCGACATGTGAGTATTTTTGAACTAGAAATAATATGACGAAGAGTTCAGTGCTGACTGGGAATCGAACCACACACATATCGTTGTTGACTACACACAAAGAGACGTCAGCTACCGAATTTTTCTCCACCATCAGCTCGGAATAACATGCTTGAACTTACAGTGATCTCGCAAATAGTTCTATGTCTCACTGGGAGTCAAAAACGTTAGATATCGTTAGTGTTGACAACGAATGAAAATGCATTAAAATCATAATTATGATCCACCAGCAGATAGGTGTTCTCACGCTAGAGCTTGATAATACATAACGAAAAGCTTAGAGCCGGATTCGAACCCATTCATGCGCAATATATGGAGATGTTGAGGAATCTGCAGTTTTGAACAAACAACAAATTGTAGTCGAGCTGTATTGTCACGAAGGGATCAAATTCCGCGTTAAGGGTGGTCTGAGTTGCATTCCCAGTTCAGAACCAATTTTTTTAATACAAAAGCTCAAATGAAAGATGGAATAAGTGTCCTGTGACCCTACATAGCGTTTGTTTCAGCACTATAAATAGAAAGAGTTCACACATTTCGCCACTCCTGACTTTATTGTGGTTCAACATAGCGTCTACTTGGTAGAGAAGGAATACCATGTTTAATGTGAATTTCAGACCACAATGCCATTATACCTGCTTCACTTGGCGTAGCCAAAAGAGAATAGAATCTGTCTCTCCCTGTTAAAAATAATCGGCAGAAGTTGGAATCGAACCCAGACCACCATCACACGAACCTATCATCAGCCCAACAGACCACCAAATCTTCTTCTCAGATACTCATTTCTCTATCAGAAGACCGTTGCGGCACACTCGATAAGAATTCTGACACACAGGCTCCCTGTAGTGGTTTGCAGGATGTTCAGTACATTCATTTACTTGGTTGACAAAATCGCCATGAACTAGCGGCCTCGGCTACCCAGTGCATACATTCGACACTATTTTGTAAACACTGAAATAAAATCACGTAACTGCCACCTACACAGAACTGCCAAAAGTGTAGGATGCAGAAATTGAAATAGGAAGTGTTCCTTTCCATTTGCGCTACTCTATTGCGGTATCTGCTTATTGAAAACGTCGTGCAATGCAAAAGAATAGCTGTAACTGTCTGTCTCTCAGAATTCTAGATCCGGCCATGTGCATTATCTCACAGCACCGTGGAATGCGGAAGTTCTGGAGGACCTGTTATTGACTTCTGGAGTTATTATAGCTACATGACAGTTAGTAGCGTAACAGTAAGCGTCACACACTGTAGGTTAGACGTCGCGAGTTCTGTTACATTGGCTGCTACATTTTTTAAAACGCAATTCTGCTGTCTGCTGAAGTTCCCAATTTAATGGAACTTTGAACATAACTCCCTTCACTTCTTAACCCAAAATAGCCCCATGTGGAAAAAGGGCTAATTTCTGTGACATTTTGTTATTTTGCGGTTTAATAGACGGCTAGGCAGCAGATGCATCTCGAAGCTTTTGTATTATGTATGGGGAAAGCGCATCGTACCAAATTACGTCGGAAAAGTGTTTTCTACATTAGCTGTCGTCTGGTAGTGGCATTTTATTCTTCTTCAAACCTTGTTTGACAGCTTTAGCTCAGAACAAGTTTTCTACATGCGTGTAATCAATAAACTGCATGTGCATTGTCAGACTGTTATAGATAAGACGGACCTGTAAAATTTTGTGGATGACAGTGCGCCATTTTATTGGGTCACAGTTGTTCACGGTTGGTTTGATGAACATTTTACACAGTTCGAGTGAATGCTTTGGTCTCCCATATCACTCGAGATGACTCCCATCTAACATTTATGGGTCATAATCGAGAGGTCAGTTTGTTCACAAAATACTGCTCTGGCGACACAGCTTTCGCAATTGTGGACAGGTGTAGAGACAGCTTGGCTCAGTAATTCTGCAGGGGATTTCCAACGGCTTGTCGAGTCCACGCCACGTCGAGTTGCTGCAATGCCTGGCAAAAGGACGCCCGATACGATATTAGGAGGAATCCTGTAATTTTGTCACCTCAATATTTTTACAGAAGCTGAAGACAGGAACACCCCAGCTCTGGGGTGGGTTAAGGGGTTAAGGAAGACGCTGCGAAGGAAACTTGAGAAAAATTGTTTGTGTCCTGAATTACGGTCAGCTGCACAATGGCCTTCATTAAGGAACTGCCAAAAATCAAGGATGCTTCCCTTGCCATCAGCATCCATTTAGTGAGCTACTTGTGCACAAATCCACTTCACAGAGTTCGTCTTCGCTTGCGGGAAGTATCCTGCGTCCGGAAAGAGGAGCAGTTGAGTAGGTATCTGATGAGGAGTCGTGCAGGTAATTAGGGACAACATCTTTTGCACCAAGAACGTGACATCTCTTGCGATCTGCACACCAGGCGGTGCTCGTCTGTGTTCAAAATACCACAGGCAACACACAACGGGGTGTCTGCGAGGTGAATCCTGCGACGCCGTGACCGGCATACTTGTTTCCCATTGACAGTGAGGTACAACGCAGACTGGACGTCATTGTCAAGGTAAGAAGCGGACGCCGATCGTCAAACGGCACACCAGTCGACGCAGGGATGCTTCCCATCAACCACATTCTGTGACCTGTGCTGCTGAAATGAACCATAGATATTCTTCATGGATGTCAAGTGCTCTGGCAGTGTCAAAGTACAGACATAGCTCAGTTAGAGAAAAAAGTGGCTCAAGTAAAAGATGGACCACGGGACTTCCGATATCTGGATGGGTGCCGAGAGAGAGTGTGGTACATACAATAGGCTGGTACGGCACGTAGGACAACGTCATGTGAGAGCCAATGAAAAGGGCTCCGCTCTGTCAAGCATATGATACAGACCTAAACCGACCCTACACCACGGGAGGGTGAGGGCCTTGTATGGTATATTGTACAGCAAGCCGGAGCAAACAAATAAGCCCATTGCCTCAAGCGGCGGGCCTTGTTTAGCGGAATAGGAAGTGTCTGTGCCACGTGGGGGATACATGACGCCAAATATACATTTATATATTGCGTCCGTTGCAGAAGGTAGAGTGCTCATAAACGGTGATCTAAGAGCCTGGCCCGTAGTTGGGAAAGTAGTCGCCGGCAGATCACGTGAATCAGATAGTATCAGTTACACGCAAGGGAGGAACACTATCCGCAGGAAGCCCCACACCTATTGCCATGGAGCTCGATTTGTGGCCGTTAAGGCAGCTATCAGTAGTTTCGCTACGAAGAACGATGACGAGAAGTCTGCGCAAGCAGTGCAGCTGAATGCATGGTTACCGAGAGACACCCCAGAGAGACGTTGATGGGGGCCGCTACGCAACGGTTCTATGGCGAAAGTATACAACATTTCAGAGTGCGAGCAGCCTTGACGCACTGATCGACGGATCGAGATGGGAGTGGGATGGCCATTGTATAGCACACAAGACGTAGCTCCACGAAGGAGACGCATTACTACGCCGACGGTAATATCAGCGTAGTCCATATTGCGGAGCACCCATTCCAGGTAGTCATGCTCGACCCGAATGAACGCCTGACTGAAGTCAGGAGCTGCCAATAGTCCAGGCATAAGACGAGCGTGAGTAAGGGCGATTATGTCCCGGTAGTGATAGAGCGCAGATCCTCCCCGAGAAGTCTGATTAAGGGAAACCATCTACCGAGCTGCCCATGTAAGCCACGCATCCAACTGCCGGGTAAATATCTTCGTGTCACTATTGACTGACGGCAAGGGGCGGTAATGACATATTCGTGAGGCACCCCAAAGTTTGTGTACGGGAATGAGGAAACCGTCGAGGAAGCCGTTTGTAATCGGCACGAAAAGTGACATAAGGTAGTGGCAAATTTCCGTCCACACTGGCGCCAGAAGTGGACGAAGTACCCGATAAAACTCCAGTGGTAGGCCGGCAGGGTCAGGCGACCTGTTCGTAGAATCTGCCTGGATAACATAGTGGACTTCGTCCTCTGTGACGTTAGCAAACAGATCTATCGTCGCATCCACGGGAATCGAGCCAAAGGAGAGTCTAGAGACTGCTGTAACGTTGACAGGGTGTTGATGTTGTCCAGAGTACAGCATAACATAATGTGCGTGGAAGGCAGACATGATATCACGTTGGGTATCAAAATTCTGCCCATTATCGATCGTAAGAACATTAATCAAAGTCCTCCGACGATTGCGTCGTTCTGCTGTGAGATGGTACATAGATGAGCGCTCTTGCACTAACCCATCGTGTGTGCGCGCTCTGACCATAGCTCCTTCAAGATGGCGGCGAGAGAGAGATATGAGCTGTGCCTTGGCACGATTCACCATCGCCTGGCGGTTTGGTGAATACGCACTTCATAGTACATTCACAGTGAATGATGAAATAGAATTCCTAAGTCCATCGCCGCCACGTGGCAACCTCCCTTCCTTAACCCATCTGGGCCTTGCGGAGAGCAGGCTTTGCACAGACCACCACCGTGACAGGGCAGACTGATAACCACCATGGTGTCAACGACAAGCTGTACACGTGCTCTCGATGAGCTGCCGGCAGTCGGGTAAAGTAAGTTGGACGGTGTTCAGTTTCCATAGTCCACGGTCACAACGCATCCTTTGGTGGCAAGGATTCATGCGGAAGATATATGCATCATGGTCAGAGAACGCAACGGACCAGAGTTTAGCAGCCTGCACCTGACTGACAGCATTGTGGGAGATGTAAACACGACCGAGATGGCTGGAAGAAAGACTAGTGAAATGCGTAAACCCCAGACGATCGCCATGAACTTGCTCGCAAGAATCCAGTAGGCTGAGGTGTTGAAGAATTGTCGCTAGCGCTGCTCACGAAGAGTGACAGGGTAGTTGGTTTTTGGGTGCCTGGAAGCAATTAAAATTGCCTGCCATGATCAATGCTTCCTGCCGACCCAGGAAGAGAGGCATGACTGTCTCTGAGAAGAAGATGGAACGTTCACAGCGGCGACCCGAACCGGATGGCGCATAGACATTGACGATTCTGACGCCACTAAACGTGAGAGCCATAGCTGTGGCATCAGGGAGGTAGATAACTGCGTCAGCGAAGACACCGTCACCCCACTGCTAGTAGGGGAAGCATCAGAGACATGTGCTGTGAAACCATGGGGAGCACAGAAACTTGCTACGTGCAGCTCCTGAAGGAGAACAACGTCACATACGCGCCGTACAGCTTGTCATGGAGTAAAGTCGGTATGTGGCAATGCGAATGGTGTTGACACTGAGCGTGGCTACGCGATAAGTCTGTAAAGCTGCCATCGCCAGGAGGATGTGGGTTATCTGACTACCACGCTTCTGTTTCTTGGGGATAATGTGTTTTTAGGGTCCCGTCAGTTCAACACAAGAAACTGTATTTTATGCGATGAGTGGAATGGTGAGATAAACAGATTATGTGGACACGGTTTTCCCTTGCTTTGTCCAGGGCAAAAACGTGACGTAATGCCCATGAATTATTGGCGCAACAGGATCATCATCAGATGGCTTCATGAAGCTCACAAAATTGTCAAACTCCTTAGTAAAAACATGAGTATCCATCCAGCTAATATGGTTGCAAGTTGAAGTAATTCTAATATGAGGGACCATATTCTAACATGCGATAGTGTAACATATTAGGATCTGCATGGTATCGCATATTAGGAATAAGCTATCCTACACTAGGAATCTAGCCTGATAGTTACGTTACCCGATTTGTAGGACAATTCTTTACAGCAAATGAAAGCGTGCGCTGTGAAGAAATAATCATATGAATATGTTCATCTTCAGACATTAAATCCCTAGCAGCACATAGACTCAAAATACTTGAATTCCAACACTTATAAAATGAGTGATTTTCGGCAAATCCAGCTCCGTCACATTGTCTCTGTTCTGCGCTTCAGGAGTTGTGAGAACGAAATTCTGATGCCTACTAGTAAAGCTGAGCACTTACTGTACTGTAGTCAGAAACTAGTTTTGTCTCATTAGCAAACTCAAACGTAACATGCACCTTTCCTTCATATTCAGTCTTATGGGTAAATAAAAAACAAAGGTAAATCAGAACATAAATAGTAGTTTTTCGAAATTAGAATTGCAGTAAGGCAAAGCGCGCTCGCCAGGCTAGCCGCACGATCTAACGCACTGCTTTCCGAGCGAGAAGGCGTGCCGGTCCCTGGCACGAATCTGCCCGGCGGATTAGTGTCGAGGTCCAGTGTGCCGGCCAACCTGTGGATGGCTTTTAAGGTGGTTTTCCATCTACCTCGGCGAATGCGAGCTGATTCCCCTTATTCCGCCTCAGTTACACTGTGTCGGCGACTGCTGCGCAAACACTTTCTCCACGTACGCGTGCACCATAATTACTCTACCACGCAAAAATTGGAGTTACACTCGTGTGGATTGAGACGTTCCACTGGGGCCTAACCGCACAATAATCCAGGGTTCAGTGTGGGGTGACGGTGGGGTGAGTGGACTGCTGTAGCCTGTCATGGAGCTGTGTACCACTGAGGGATATGGCGGGGACGACGCTTCTCCGTCGTTTCTAGGTCCCCGGTACAGTACATACATACATAAATACAAGGCAAAGCGCAGAGCATGCTGTCATTTGGAATGGCCCGCATCTCGTGGTCGTGCGGTAGCGTTCTCGCTTCCCACGCCCGGGTTCCCGGGTTCGATTCCCGGCGGGGTTAGGGATTTTCTCTGCCTCGTGATGGCTGGGTGTTGTGTGATGTCCTTAGGTTAGTTAGGTTTAAGTAATTCTAAGTTCTAGGGGACTGATGACCATAGATGTTAAGTCCCATAGTGCTCAGAGCCATTTTTGTCATTTGGAATCTGCAGTGTCATACCTGCAGAACACCGAAATTATTGACTACTATTTTCTTTAAAAATAAGTGAGTAACAAACTATATTTTCCGCAGGAAAACCACATTCTACGTTTTTCCTGTCAGTTTGAAGCTCGTGTGCACTTTCGTGCTCATTTATCTCCTTCAGATCATTACATACATACAACCGGATTTCAATAAATATTGTTGGACATAATTTAAATGTCTTATTCAGACCAATTACGCTTATAATTGAGTTTCTTTTTCCTCAGGATATCTGTAATTTTCCTTTGAGGCCAAAATTCATGAGCTCATCGTTAAAAATATGTTTCTTCTTACTCACTTTCATTCTCACGATATTATCAGTTGCATTTGTTTCCCCGTTCTGTAAGCTACTTCTATGAATAGTTTTATGCAAACAGACAACATTTTTCCTCCGGCAACTTAGTGTGTGACTGCTAATGACTCTCAGCATATCCAACTAAAGCAGCAAAAGGATTCCTGTTGAAGTAGGCGCTTCCATTGCCATTTTCATTTCCACCATGAAATGAATAATTATTCGATTAGTTACTCTGATCTACACTTGAAACACAAACTATGTTAAAGATAAATTTTTGGCAACGCTCTGATTGATCTAAAATCACGTACTCTTCAGACTACCAATATTATCTCACTGTTATAAAACGAAGGCCTCCAAATAACTTATATGTGTTTTCTTACAAATTTTGTGAGTTGTGTGATACCGTTTTTGGTTGCTCCTGCAACAATGCTTGTCTTAAAGACTAAAACAGCATGTACCCATGAAAATAAGACAAGCTTTCACTGTCCTTTGGCCACATGACGGGGAATTAAAAAACTGTTAGTTATGTGGCGGATCCGCAATCTGATTCAAAGTTTGACGCCCAAGCACTTCAACTGTGAGGTGCTTGCACGGATACGCTAGTAGCTTATTCGGATCGCATTTAACGTTCAAGTCAATCACTGCATATTTCGCGGTCACTGTCGACGTCCTATAGTTCTGTGTATAATGTTTATTCGATATTAATTACCAGTGTTGTGTGTAGTATGTCTCTCCGGTATTATGATTTGGTGCCGCTAGAGCCTAGACGGGGCAATGGCTGGTCGAAAGCGTTGCCCAATTTCTGAGGCGGCTGCACACACGGAGAATCCCAGAAACGGAAACAATTTTGTTTTGTCGATAGTAGACAACTTCCTGCACACGTACACAATGAAAATTCATTCTGCATCAATATTTGTGAATACGACAGCAGATTATTTTAATGTCTGATTTCTCCTGTGTTATCATTGTAGTTACTTGTCCAACATTGATCTTCACAAAGTGCAAGGTATTTCATAAAACTGAATTGTACCGCAAAGTCTATCAAAGCGAACGCGTGGTTGTGCGTGTGCTTAAACACATGCATGTCTGCAAATTATGAGAAAGTGTGTTTAAAAACGTCTAAAATAAATAACATAATGAATAGAGACTATTTGAAAACTGAGCTTGCTAACCATGATATATTCTGGAATTCCGAAATCTAGCATGTCAGAATTAGATTTACGTTTATAAACAATTTGGTCTCTAGAATTGTTGTTTTACTGAAATATGTCCGGCCGAGCGGTTAAAGGCGCTAGAGTCTGGAACCGCACGACCGCTACGTCGCAGGTTCGAATCCTGCCTCGGGCATGGATGTGTGTTATGTCCTTAGGTTAGTTAGGTTTAAGTAGTTCTAAGTTATAGGGGACTTATGACCACAGCAGTTGAGTCCCATAGTGCTCAGAGCAATTTTTGTTGTTGTTTGAAACATGTCAGTTCTTCTACCATCCAATAACTAAGAAATTTATTTTAGCGACTTTTAGAATGATCCTGGTCTCATTTGTTCTAATCATAACCGATTTATATGGATTACAATTCTTTTTTTTCTGTTGCATTTGCCATCAGGGGAAATTCGGCAAACACTGCGTTTGGCGCCAGGGAACCGTCACGTAAGCCTTCCCCACGTCTGGTGTAAATTACGGTACAAACCGATATTTTCGGCCCGCGAGACCACTGTGGCACCGGACAAATATTTTTCTGTTAGCGGATCGGCTCTGAGTCTGTTATTTCAGTTGCCCCTGCCGCCGCGTCCATTTACGCTACGGGAAACACGACGGCGACGAGTTTAAGGGTTGGTTCCGGCTCTCCTGTTCTCTTCCAGCCCTTCGCTCTTTATTGCTCCTTCAGAAGTCTGGACAGTGTGAGTATTGCAGCTCAGTACACGTTCCGCTTCGGTGATCGTAGCGGTCATGCGGTTTTTTTTACGCTGCAGCCAGTGTTTACAAGATACGTGCTATTCGTGCCGCCTCGCGTATTCTCTGTTACGCAGCTCCATTTACGCAGACGCTCATAGTTTGCGTGCCCTCCTAAGCGGATGAAAAGTAAAAACAACAATGGAAATCTATCTCCCGAAGAATACCGGAACTCACCAACGAGCGACCGACAGCCATCGAAATTCAGCAAATATTGAAAAGCTACTTGATAGCAACAAAACATTATGTAGACATTGTGCACTTTATGCTTCAAATTCTTCTCTTTAAATTTAGGTTATTATTATCAAGTGTAACTAAAAATAAAAGTAGAGGACTTCATATTTGTACATTACCAAAGTAACGTATTTGCTACGTTACAAGTAGTGATGTTCACAGTTTTGCCGTTATACTTTAGGAGTACATGAAAAGAGTCTGAGCAATTTACCAAGGCGGAATACTGATCCACTACCTAAGAGTCATGCCCAGGCTAATCGAAGAGCTGAAGCTGATAACATAGATGACACTTGCAACGTCAAGGCAACTAACAGTAGCCGGCCAGTGTGGCCGAGCGGTTCTAGGCGCTTCAGTCTGGAACCGCGCGACCGCTACGGTCGCAGGTTCGAATCATGCCTCGGGCATGGATGTGTGTGATGTCCATAGGTTAGTTAGGTTCAAGTAGTTCTAAGTTCTAGGGGATTGATTACCACATATGTTAAGTCCCATAGTGCTCAGAGCCATTTTGAACCAACTAACAGTAAACAGTCCGACCACCGACGAGAAATTCTGATCAGAACCGTACAGTTGACAACAATTTGCGGAGTCACTATCTGAAAAGGCAGAAAATCCCAGATGGACACAACTGAGTCTGCTGGTACACAAAAAATGAGTCAAGTTTCTACAGAAAATTCTACCAACTTGATTTTTATGTTTTAAGGAGACTGGCAACCTATCATGGTTGTAAATTTGGGCCATAGTACTGACAGAACGCAGTTATGACCTTTCAGGGTACACAGCATTAGGTGCACAGAGGTTGTTCCTTCTGCCGGCCGGGGTGGCCGAGCTGTTCTAGGCGCTACAGTCTGGAACCGCGCGACCGCTACAGTCTCAGGTTCGAATCCTGCCCCGGGCATGGATGTTTGAGTTGTCTTTAGTTTAGTTAGGTTTAAGTAGTTCTAAGTTCTAGGGGACTGATGACCTCAGAAGTTAAGTCCCATAGTGCTCAGAGCCATTTGTACCATTTTTTTGTTGTTCCTCCATTTGCTCCGTCCCACTTTCTTTTCTTTCTTTCTTTTGCTTGTGCCTTTTCTCACAATGATGCTGGGTCATTCCATCCCCCCAGGATGGAATCAGTGTACCGCAACTGTCTGCATCTAGTGTAATCCATGGAAGAGTCTAAATGTGTTCAGATGTTTGTGAGCCGTGGAACTGAGGCGGAACGTGGGGACAGGCCTGTATTCACCTAGTGGGATGTGGAAAACCGCCTAAAAACCACATCCAGGCTGGCCGGCACACCGGCCTCGGTCGTTAAGCCGCTGGGCCGATTTGATCCGGGGCCGGCGCGCCATCGTGAGTCCAGGAAGCATCGCATTAGCGCTCTCGGCTAACCTGGGGGGTAAGTTGCTCCGTTCCACTAATGCCTGAGCGCGAAGTGCAATAGAGTGAAAATCATTGCGCTCCTATTCTCGGGATGTTGAAAGCGAGGAAAGAGGAGGTGGGAAGTGGATGTTATCTTTCCCAACGTGTTTTGAAATCTTGTTAGAGAACACGTTCTTCTACGCAAAAGAATGTAACTTATATCAGTAAGTCATATGTCAGCCACACGCACATACAGGTTGAATATTATTTTAACAATGTTCTCGTACTGATATTCTGCAGCTAAATATAATCTCAAAATGAAAATGCATAAACCTAAGGAACTGAGGGACGATGATGAAATAAGGTTAACTATTTTCGATTTACAATTTAATTATACCAGTCTCGTTGAATAACAGCGCGTTCCCGAAAATGTACTTCACATTAACAGTGCTAGTTTTAATAATAAAAGAAACTAACACATAGTATAGATGTTAATAATTAAATAGTGTTCCGCTACTTCTTTAATGACACTCTAATTTCTTTAATTCATTTACACTGCATCTGTGAATCGTACCATAGAAAGACTGAAAGCAAAGAGAACTCTGACACCAGCTGCAGGTTGAAAGCCGAGCAGTTTGTCATTATGAACAATGCAAGTAGTTCACAAACTCCTAACTCATTGCACTGTTTAGCATTTCGCGTTGGGGCATGGAGGCAGTTCTTGTCGCTACAGTCAGGAACCGCGCGACCGCTACGGCCGCAGGTTAGAATCATGCCTCTGGCATGGATGTGTGTGATGCCTTTAGGTTAGTTAGTTTTTAGTAGTTCTAGGCTACTGATGACCTCAGAAGTTAAGTCCCATAGTGCTCAGAACAATTTGAACCATTTTTTTTTATTTGCCGTGGGACGCAGTGAGTGACAAACAACCAGTGCGCTTGTAATTGAAATGTTTTACTTTCAGAAGGTCATAACTGCTTACTGTAGGAATCATCGCCAAATTTTTCGCCTAGGATGGATTGCTGGGGTAATATCGTGCAGAGCCTTCCTTTTGTTTGCCAACTCTCCCATGGTTTAAATTTATTTAGCTTATATTTGAAAAGTAAAAGGTAAAAACCTGTCTTTCTTTGCGATAAATAATACACTTTCACTACCAAAAATGTTTTAAGCTGATCGATTTTTCAATGGGACGCATGTGTCCCATGAACGTACATGGATCTATGTTTCTACGTAAACATATGAATTTCAGTGATAAATGTCTTATTTTATCAGGTTTTCAGTAATGGAAAAACTATAACAAATCAGTACCAAAACACATTTGTTCTCCTGTCAATGAAAAAGGTGTAATATCGCACATAATCTTTCAATATGACATTTAAAAATGGCTTTGAGATACCAAACACCAATTTTTTCCACACACTATGAAGGTTACTGGGAAATGTATGTCCCACTACACACAAATTATGTACTGTACAAGCCAGGTGTGTAGTAACGTTTCAAACCAAAGTCTATGATGTATAAGAAAATACAATTAGTTACTTCAGACAACCTTTGAATGGAGAAAATGGTGATTTGATATGATTTTCGTGAAACGGACACGCTATAAGCACACGCCACCCCATTTGATCGCTCACAGCCCTCTACATATTCACCCCATGGTCCGTAGCAAGGCTCGAAACCATCTCGCTACATGCTAGCACAAGATAGATACGAGATGCAGACGTTCTCACGCTCAAAACTGCATGTCACTTTAACAAGGCATATAAATCCCATGAACAGGAGAGGGTTAAAATATGAGATCATGATGTTTATATCTCCTTGTAAGATAAAAATTTATGCGAGTAGTAGCAAAAAGGGGGCTCAACAATGTACACACAGCGCTCTCAACCACTTCAAATCGAGACCTAGCGGAAATAGAGGTTCAAGATCTAACAATGACTGACTCGGATGCGGTATCTTATGCCTACCAAATGTCTGTGGAAAATCGTAAAGGCAGAAAGAAAATACTAATCTGTGGATTGTAGGATTACTTACAAACAAACAAACAAAATATAAGGAAAGAGAGGCGAGGGATGATCTCTGTCCATAATCCACACATAGTTATAACAAGAACCGGAACAATGAGTAAAGACAACGGAACTGAAAATAAGTAATTCACAACTTTAAAACGCAATAATGACCTACAGAAATTATGTAATCTGTGTGTTAAATAAAATTTAAACCAACTTGTCTCCAGCGGTTCTATACGCGTTCGGAATCGGTATAACCTTACTGCGAGAAGTTGATTCAAGCAATCTGTATGAAATTGCAGGATACAGCGCAACTGAAAGGTCATCTGTAAGTACAAGCAGGGCGATATTAACAAAAGACTATATTCCAGTCGCACGAACTGGGAAACTTTTAAGCGAGGGAGCATTATCAGTAAATACAGAAGATAAAGTGTTTGCAAACTTGTTTGGTCCGTCTGGAGGCAGTCGTAGAGAGCAGAGGGCCGAGTTTTTCAAACAGGACATTATGTGTGTTTCGCCAACGACAGGGCGCAAAGTCGTATCTGAACTGGGAATCCTGATCACAAAATGAAGTACGACTGACTCGTAGGTGACATACGTAGACTCATTACTATACATATAGATTCAGCCAGCAGAATTCATCGCGTTTACATCTCTTAAGCCTTAGTACGAAGTGACACTAAGTCAGAAACGGGCCTGTAAATTTTTGCTATTATTGTGGTTTATTACCAGAGTCAAGCTACAGAAGTAATCGACTTCCAGTGTAAATGTTTATCGGAAGTTAAATGCTACCTTATTTATAAATTAAGAATTAAGACACGGAACGCGTGCGTCACTAATGTAAGAAAATAACCCATTCTATTAAACTGGAGGGTGGAACAGGCGAAACTAAAAATAAGGACTTTGCAAAGGTAACATGTTTACAAAATAAATGAGAGGCAAAAGAATTACAGATAAATTTTTATTTCAGGTGTCTCTGAGAAGTGTACCAAAATACTATTTTGCAGTCTCTGTGTTTTAAGACGTACTGTGCAATGTATGTGAGACAGCCGCAGCAATAATAAATAAGTTTCTCTCTCTGCGGGAATCACAGCAGACGTGGGAGTTCTGGACGTGGACACAGAGTGAAATATAGGAGTTTGGGTCAGTTGATGCTCAGATAGCCGAATCGTAGCCGGCACGAAGAGGGAACTCCGGATTCGAAAACCAGTCTGGCACAGGTTTTCATATATTTCTAGTAAACCATGTAGCTCTTGTATAACTGTTTTCGCAATTTTCGAATGCATTTCATAATGTTATACAGTTGTCAATCGTCGGCAGTGACCGTTACTTCGGACATACATTCGAGTCCGAAGGAACATTACATCGAACTATACAGACACGGTAAGATGCAGACACAGTCCTACTGTGACTCTAAGGTCAGTTTGTAACACCAGTATCGATTGTAAGTAGTTTATATTATGTAATTATGTGTATGTGACTATGAAGTGTTTGTTATTTAATAATGAAGGTCATTGAATTGTCAGAGAGAAAGTTGCAGTTTGTAATAAGTGTGTTACGAAAACTAAAACAATGTTTCAAAATAATGAAACTTTGTAAAATATGTATGTTCAGTAAAAGAAATTGTACTTTGAATGTTGGTTCATGCTTAGCGAACGTGTGTATAAAAGGTGTAGGGAACCCCCTCCCCTACAGAAGTGGCTTGGCGGGCGTTAAAATGTGGATTTGGCGGCCGATCTGGGCGGCTACAGGGTGAGCACACTACGCTGTCAGTGGCTAGCCTTTGTACGGTTAACATCGAGGGGCCAAGTGAGGCATTTGAAAGCCAGTTTATACTGAAATGGCCTCGTATGTAGTTTCGGCTGTCGTATGGTGCTCTTGCTATTATGGAATGGGTCTAAAACGAGGATAATACGTCGCCAAGAAGACTTTATAAAGAGCATTCAACATCAAGAGTGTGAGACCAGATAGCCACCACGTGCTTACCACCGCTATTGCTCCACTGCCCCGCCAGCTTCAGGAACTCAAATATGTATCATAGTATGGACTAGTATGTTTGTTTGAATGTTTTTCAATAATAATCCCAGTCGTATAAACATGTGTTTGAAACTTAAAATTGTCCTGATCATGAAACCAATGCAGGGTCCCATCCTAAATGTGCAGAAACCGAGTATCCTGTTTCTAACTAATTAATGGTTTGATTCTGTACTAAATGTGCTAAAGTTCATCGTAAAAATATCTGCTTCACAGGTGATAGACATGGCACACATACTGAACCTATATAAAAAGTATTTTTGCATTGATTATTAGTATGAACTATTTTCTGACGTTACCTGAAATTAATATTTTAATTACTTGCATTAAAGTATGAACATATAAACTATTTCAAGTATATTGGCTAACTGCATTTTGGTTCTCAAATAGTCACAGAATTTGCCTGTAAAGACAGTTTGAGTTTATGGGCAAACATAAGAAAGATAAACTAAATACTGCTTTTGCTAAAGAAAATGAAGCATTTCCATAAAAGTGTGAGTATAAAAAGTGTCTGCGTAATGTTATTTAACTTCATTTGTGGTGTCTGTACGTTAGTTAAACCAGAACTCTGGTCATGCCCAATTTTAGTCTCGTGAGGCCTTTAGTAATATCTTATTGCTGAGTTAGCTACTAATTGCAACAGTAACTATTATTACTATGAGTGAATTAACTTTTAAAATAAAATGATTACTGATTTGAGTAAATAGTAACTACAGCTACCCACTACTCAGTTCGGCCGGTATTCGTGTGTATTCATTGCATTATTCAAAAGGAGTATTAATGAAGACAATTTAGTGGCTCATATTAAATTGTCTTGAAACATAATGTTTCAAACTATCTTGCCTAATTAGGCTGGCGACCATTTATTATTTCATTTGCATGACTGTCAATACTAGTATCGCTTGCAAAGTAAAGTCTTTCAGTTTTCTATTAAATGCCACTCACACGAAATTAATGAATGATACCCTCTGTCCATTAGGTAGACACACGGTCAAATAAATGCAAAAATTGACACACAGGGTAACATTAAACTGCGAGCGTAGCGCTATACTTGGCGCAAACTTGCAGCCTGCGTGTTATACGTGGCTTCCCTGTAACAGGATTAAAAATTCAGTTACTAGGTAACTATTGTGTTATAAGTTGGGCTGAATGGAAGAACATTAATAACAACCAGCTTTCACCAGATGTTAGGATAATATGGTATAGAGTTCTCAGTGAAATTATTCCAGGATGCACAATTCTGTATTCTATCTGTCTTACAGATTCGCCAAGTGTAATAAAGGGAATACGCTTCTACAGCGATTCACATGAGACCACGCACGCTGAATCTGGGAAAGAACGAAACAAAAACTTGCATCACCACTGAGGACAGCAGCGCAATACGTCACCATACAAGAAATTGTGACACCAGACCAAAAGCTGTACCCCAGCAACGAAAACAATACGGATCTCTGGCTGTCGGGACAATTCTTACACTACGTGACAACAACAGAAATACCGAGTTTAACGGAATTTAAGTGAATACCTACAACATGAACTGCATAGAAAACGATCAAAACAATAATTCACATTTCAAAAGAGCGTGATATCAGTGCGCCCTAGATAATATCAGTGCATAGACAGTTTATGCCTTCACGTTATTTATCTATTTAAGATTAACACTTTTGCCCACTACGTTACTTGTATTTGAGACGCAGCTTCTCGGACTAGGTCAAAGGTGGCAATAAGAAAAATTACTACTGCGAAGGAGAAGGGGGAGGATAAGATTAATATTTAACGTCCCGTCGACAACGAGGTCATTAGAGACGGAACACAAACTCGGATTGGGGAAGGATGGGGAAGTAAATTGGCCGTGCCATTTCACAGGAACCATTCAGGCATTTTCCTGAAGCGATTTAGGGAAATAACGAAAATCCTAAATCAGAATGGCCGGACGCGGGTTTGAACCTTCGTCCTCCAGATTGCGAGTCCGGTGACAGCGAAGGAGGAGATTTTCATTTATTTTATTTTTATCCTCAACAAGAAACAAGAGCTTCAGTTTCTGAGGATGACCAAGCGATTGGATTTAAATAAAACATCATAATTCTTTGTACTGATAAAGAAGCAAAATCTTTTTTAGGACAAAGAGTCACAGAAAGAATTTCAAGAGAGAGGGGAAAGCGTTCTACATCTCAGTAGTGAAGGAATTGTTGCTCACCAAAATGAACTTTTCTGTACTACTGCTACTTCAGTTCCATGAAATATAAAAATTTCCTTATTACTCACTTTACAACGAAGAAGGCATTTCTTTTAAATTGGCGATGGGCCGTCTACGATGCTTTAGAACTCTGTTCTTTAAAAGATCATCAGCATCTTTCGAACGAGAATGAGGGAAATCGACTAAAGCAGGATTGAAATTGGAACTAAATCCGAGTGAATACGGTAGGCCGTCTAGCTTTTGCTTGCGATATTGCCATTCTGTCAAACGACACAGGAACTGCTAGGATTCTAATCGAACTGTTAAAGGAAAGCATCGAACAAACTAAGCATCAGATATAGTTTGAAAGAAACAGAAGTAATGACTGACAACAAATATGCCCCTCAAGCCTGCGGAGGAAATCAGCACAGTAGAAAAATTTAAGTACCTGAATGAGAACATTATGAAAAACTGACTGGACAAGAAATCACGTAAGGAACCAATACATGAACTTGAAATGGTCTACCAAACGCCGCCCACGATCTAAAAGAAAAAAAAGATGCGTTTCAATAAACACTAAAGTGCAACGGTACGAAACTGTCTGAAGCTAATAGGTATAAGCGGGTGAGACCGAAACCCGAAATGCAAATAACAGCTTCCTTAAATAAATGGCGGAGAATGAATCATTAGCGGAAGCAAGGGGTTCAGTTGTCAGAATGACATCTGCCAAAAAAAGATACACAAAATAAGTCTATGGAAAAATAGAAAATTACTGACTCAATCTGCAAAAGACATTTACGATTTTACGGTCTTTATCGATGACACCTTAACTGATGGTAAATAACAAGATATTCTTGGAAGACGATCTTCCAGTATTGCTTCCAGATCTTTCCTTGGACTTGGCGTCAAACAACGAGGTTTCAACACGAGAGTTGTCGAGCACATTATTCTGTTGCAGCAAGGGATGTATTAGATCACGTGTACAATAGTTGGCGGATCGGAAGAGACGTACCTGTGTCTTAGAATTTGAAGCCATTTTCAATATTTTTCGACCATGACTGTCTCAAAAATATGTAAAGGTTTTTAACAACCGCTAACAGTCACAAAATTTGTTAACTAGTGTATTATTTATTTATTGTGCGACATGTTTCGAGGGTATACCCAATTATCAGGCTATATGGAATTACAAAAACAAATAATCTACAATAGGATCATTCAGATGTTAAACCGTCTTTTCACAAATGCTGTGCTTATCTTTGTTGTTATGGCGTTAGTATTGGTAGTTAAAAACATACCCATCTCTTAGTGTGTAAGATCGCCAGATCTTACTTAGCCTGGTTTTTGTTTCTGGGATTACTTTCCGAGTGAAGTTTGTATTGACGGGCCAACAAGGCGCAATATGTAACAAGAATCAGTATGTATTACCAAAGCATGCCAGCGGATAAAATCGGAAACACTTCTCACTTGAGTTGACTCTTTCCATGTTCATCGAAGGGGGTGCAGACGTTTTTGAGAACTTGCCGTGAAATAATTTAAAAAATACACCACGTTGGTTAGAGGTGACATGACACACCTCAAACGAGTACCTATTTGGTGAGTGCTCTGGTTTTCATATTTTTACGCAATGCATTTTTCTTGAGATAATACGGTTTTGTGAACCAATTATAATATATGTCGATTATAGCTCCATTCATCGCTCAACGACAAAAGTGTTACATAATAAACTTAGGTATTTTTACCCGTAGAATCCGAATCTACAATAGGAATCGGATGTTCCGATCTAAGATTTCAAATTTACCCCCATGGTCCATCCCCTGGCAATAGTGCAGGTTGGGTGTCAATATTGGTACCACCGGATAGCATTTTTCAAAATAATGAAGACATATTTTTCCGTTTTGTAATCTTGTAAGCAGTTCTGTGAGATATTTTGTTGCTTCAAGATAAAAAAAACTCACCCCGTATACATCGCATACCTACACTGACTTCAGGAGGGCACATGCTGATGACAATGAGGTCGTTTGTTCAAAGACTGTGGGGTCATTAGCTGAAGTACCGAGTACTGTGTCAGGTGGGCATCGGCCATGGGCTCGTGAATTACTTTGTCATGCGTTATGTTGGGAGAAACTGAAGAGCGTGTAACCTCCCCCTCACTTATCGACCTTAATGACAGTGAAAAATGAAACCGCGTGTACCTAATGGGAATTTTGGAAAAGCAATCGTCACCGAAGTTAACCTGTCGGTAAAGAGGGAGGAAAGGGTTACATCTAAATGAAAGGAAAAATGCAAGTGAAACTGGTGGAAATTAATTTTGAAATAGGGATAAAGTTAATAAAGAAAGTAAATGTGCGGCCGTTACGTTAACAATCAACTAGCGGTAATTAGATATTTGAGATTTGGGGGAAATTACGGTCGCCAGTCCTATGGACAATTACTATAATAACTGAAAAAGAAAGGTTATTACACATATAATTAGCACTAGAAGCGTGGCAACTGAAGGTTGACACGTGTAGTGTGAAAACTGAAAGTTTGTCAGAAGTAATAAATTTCGCTACACTTAATTTAGCAAAAGAATTAATGAAACCGGAAAATCGAAAGTTAATTTAGTGACTGAAGTTAATAGTGAGCTTTCTTTCTGAAGCACATCGAAATACAGTTAGTCTTGGACTACCTCAACAATCATTTCTAAAGCTACTTGAATCTACGCAATTTAGAAAGAAGAGATTTAACTTTGAACTTGAATTAAACGATTCTGAACAATTAACAATAGTAAAATTTAGTACGTACCAAGCTGAGCTGCAGTCACTGGTAAGCTAAAATACGGTAACAAAACTCGCACTCTTAATTTGTGCTTTTGTAATCTAACTATTGTAGCCAGCTATGAATACTTAAATTGAAGTTTGAAATTAAAGCAGTGAAATGGAATTATGCTGACGTTTGAATTTCAGCGACACTCGGGTTCATTTCGGAAAAGGAAGGGACCCTGCTTGGCAATGCAATTGGGACAATGAGCAACAAAGGTTCATGCTAAGTTGCTGTAATTTTGCGAGGCAAATGGAACAATTTGAAAAGCTGAGGTCTGCCATACAGTTCTGAAACTTTACGTGCTTTTAGTCTTCCTTGTTGGTTGATTGAAGGTATGAAGCCGTCGATCGAGGAGGTGGCGACAGTCACTCATTGTCGGCCGTCGCTGTTGCAGAAGCTGGATGTTGGCGCGCCTTCTTCTCGACACGGTCACCAGGCGAAACGGGCTCTTGATGTGCGCCAGCTAATGCTTCCCGTCCGCGACACCACGTCAGAAACTATCATCGCGAGTCGAGCGCAATTACATGCTGCCAAACTCCGAAAGCGCGGCAACTAGCGGGAGCGTCACACAACACACCTGCTCCACTCGCTACCCCAGCCAGACTCCGACAGCTCTGCCCGCGCTCCACGCGGCAGAGTTAACACTACCAAAGATCCTACACACTTTGAGTCTTCACACGACCTATCGATGTAATCGTTCGATAGCAGTTTTCCCTAGGCAAGACCCAGCGTAAAATACAAATAATATTTACGAAACAAACCAATTATACATCGACATAAATGCATAAATATATATATACAAATAGTAAAACAATTACAATATGTAAAGACACAGAAATGTCATATACTCAGGTAACAAAAATAAGGAAAACAAATTATAGTACAATAGATGGAAATAGGAGGATATGCATTTCCGGCGTTACACGCGATAGACTGGATATTGGTATACAGTGCCAGACAGTCTGTATTAGTAGCAGTTATCGAATGCTCAGTTGATTCCGTAAAACTACATGAACTTACTGGATAGTTCGCACAGGTAATAGAAATCTATTGAGGTGTGTCAGGGATATGGTTAAAGAGATGATTCAAATGGCTCTGAGCACTATGGGACTTAACATCTGAGGTCATCAGTCCCCTAGAACTTAGAACTACTTAAACCTAACTGACCTAAGGACATCACACACATCCATGCCCGAGGCAGGATTCGAACCTGCGACCGTAGCGGTCGCGCGATTAAAGAGAGATCGCTTCTCTCCACGCAAACTCTTTGAAACGAACTGATATGACGATTGTTTGTTCTGCAAACTGCGAAAGTCACGGGTAACATAATCTTAAGCAGCGGTGCATCGAGGATGCAGCGCATAGGAGACGTGGAAAATGGAGTGCCCGTATAGGACTGCTCTAGTTGTAAACATTTTTTGTGTTAACACAGTGATGTGATGCACAGTAGGAGTTGATAAAATAATCTGCCGTAACCATCAGGGCACACAAGTAATTGGTTCAAATGGCTCTGAGCACTATGGGACTTAACTGCTGAGGTCATCAGTCCCCTAGAACTTAGAACTACTTAAACCTGACTAACCTAAGGACAACACACACATTCATGCCCGAAGCAGGATTCGAACCTGCGACCGTAGCGGTCGCGCGGTTCCAGACTGTAGCGCTTAGAACCGCTCGACCACCCCGGCCGGCCACAGAAGTAATTATTTACCACTGTGGTGTCATATTTATAAATAAAACTAAATAGACAGGTCATGTGATTATATAGCGTATTGTTTTTTTTCTTTTTTTACGTCGGTGGAGCTGAGTTCGACGATGTGGTTGTATGGAGTTATTGAGTTGTGACTGCTCTGGACGTGTACATCTGAGTTTGCTGATACCAAGACGCATTAGAGATAAGGAGGGTAACTAGAAATTACATGTAATTCTAACTTTAATATCATATTGAAGTTTATAATGCTCACGTTAAAATGGATCAGTAACATTTTATGCAGCATTTGACATCGGAGCACGAACCATATTATGATTTTATGGTATACCTTTCTTTTTTACGTAGTAGTTAATACGGTTTGCCACAGTGACTGGACGGCCAACTTTACGTTTTATATGGTGGCAAGTAACTAATAACAATGGCTGTATAAATTTGATGAATTTTACTGGTGACTGGACAAATTGCATTAGTCCGCCTGAGGAAGTGAGTACACTCAAAGAACACGATAAAAACGTTATTTATAACGCCGCCGTCTGTGTGTTTGTTTACTGAAATCAAGCCGCGAGGCGGCAGCGCCTCGTTGTTTGATGTTCTTCCGGAAGTGTGAAGATTCCGCCAGCTCCGGGCGAGTTGTTCCTCTGGTGAGCGTGTAAACAAGAGTCGACCGGCGGCTGTTAACGGCTCCGCCGCCGCCGCCGCCCCCAGCGCCTCCGCCCCCGCCACCGCCGCCGGCTGCCTAAGTTAAAAAATCGCGAGCCGCCCGGCGGCTGCTACGTAATCCCCGGGGCACACTCATTAAGCCGGTGAAATACGGCGGAGCCGCGCGGGCTTCTTACAGTTTGTTGCGGAAACACGGCCTTCATTAGCTGCCGGTCCGGAGTGCGGCTCGCGCTAAGTCTCTCCGGCGAGTCCCCGGCGCGACTCTCCGGCGCTCGGTTCTTGTTCGCCAAGGCGCCCACCCCACTCCGCCCACGCACAAATATTGGCCGAGTGTGACCCGACGCCTCCCTACTGGACTAGCGCGTCCCGTGCTCACAACAGGTGAGCATTAACGCACCGCATTTTACACAGCCATCGATATGTGCTACAAGGACCTTTTTACTTGAATTCACATCAGAAGGATTGACCTGTTTTATTTGGTAAGAACTCTCTAAAGTCAAAATCGAACTTTCACTTGCAACACCTGCAACGTATTGCGGTCATTGCACTGGAGCAACCTACGGCTTTGCTAGCATCTGTATATACAGGGTGTCCCAGCTATCTTGTCCACCCAGAATATCTCTGGAACAATAACCGCTATTGGAAAACGACTTTCACCGGTATCAATGTAGGGCTGGGGCCCATGAATGTACATATTTGGAAGTATTCTAAAACGAAAGCATATGTGATTTTTAACACAAACTTATGTTTTTTTAAATGGACCTCCCATATTTTTTCTTCAGCAATCCATAGCATGACAAAGCACATACACAATGGCGTTGATTGCATCCCAATATTCCCATTACATCCCGAGATATTGAGACGCGAAGTTGAAGCTTGAAACACCCGACATGTGCTGCTAGCGCACGTCCTGAGGCTCAGGCGTGAACCCCATGCTGCCCGTAATCGCGATGTGATTGACATGTGTAATCACACCTCCATACTTATCAAGAGGATGTCAGCAGACCGTATTATTCGTTTCGGACCATCGCTATTGTCATGCTATGGATTGCTGAAGAAAAAATATGGGAGGTCCATTTAAAAAAACATAAGTTTGTGTTAAAAATCACATATACTTTCGTTTTAGAATGTTTCCAAATATGTACATTCATGGGCCCCAGCCCTACATTGATACCGGTGAAAGTAGTTTTCCAATAGCTGTTATTGTTCCAGAGATATTTTGGGTGGACAAGATAGCTGGGACACCCTGTATACTGATCAGCCAGAACGTTACTTAGTCCCCCTTAAACATCCCAACCACCACCACCACCAGAACGTTACGACCTCCGGCCTACTATCGATGTAAAACTGTGGAGACGATAGCAGCCTCACCTGTCAAGGGACATGACTGTTAGTCAGACACACTCACTGTGCATGTAGTACCAGAGAGCTTGGTGTTCCTGTGGAGATTGGGATGGCCCGGAAGCTCGGCACGAGCATTTCAGAAATTACACAACTTGTGGGGTGTTTGAGGAGTGCTATGGTGGATTTGTTCAACATGTGTTGAATCCACGGCGCAACTACGTCAAGACATAGTGGGGTTGGGCCGCCACCCTTCATTACAAACATCGCATGTCGTAGGATGGACAGACCGGTAAAACAGCGAACTGTGGCGGAACTAACATCAGACTTCAATGCTGGGCGGAGGACAAGTGTGTCTGAACACACAGTGCACTGAACGCTCTTAACGATGGGTCTCTGCAACCAATGACCCATGCAAGTGGCAATGCTAACACCACGACAAAGGCAACTGCGATTGAAGTGAGCACATGACCGTCGCCAGTGGACGTTATCGCAACGGCATAGCGATGCATGATCTGATGAATCCTAGTATCTTTTTCATCATGCCGATGGGAGGGGGCGAATCAACCATCTTCAAAGAGAACGGTTCCTTGATCCCAGTACTGCAAAACGGGGACATGCTGGTGGTGGCTGCACTATACTCTGAGGAACTGTCACGTGGGTGCCAGTAAATTCAGTGATGCTCGTGCAAGGCACCAGACGACCAAGGAGTGTCATATACTGGTCGCAAATTGATAATGCGCCTTGCGACAAAGTCAGGTGTGTGATGGACTGGTTCGAGGAATACAGTGGCGAGTTCCAGTTGATGTGCTGGCCTACCAGCTCTCCATATCTGAAACCCGATCTAACACATCTGGGATGTGATCGAATGTGGCGTCAGAGCTCGTCGCCCCCCTCGCTGGAATTTATGGAAATTAGGTGACTTGTGTTTTGCAGATGTGACGCCAACTCCCCCCAGTAACCTACGAAGCTCTTACGGCTTCCATGCCACGATGTGTCACCGCTGGTATCCGTGCCAAATGTGGACATTCCGGCTATTAAGTAGACGATCATAATGTTCTAGCTGATCAGTGTATATACACCTTCAACATGGACATTCTTTACTTGAATTTTCTCACGTTGAGAAATCAGAAGGACCCATCTGTTTTACTTGACACAAACTTTCTAAAGCCAAGAATGAACTTCCACTTGCAATACTTGCAACGTATTGAGGACATAGCGCAGGAGCCTCTGGTAGAAGCGCAACCTGCAGGCTTTGCCAGAATCAGCATTTATGTTCAGGCATACTTTTTTTTTCTCTACCACGTTTAGATCAGAAAGTGATCAAGAGTATTACTTTACATCAGCAGACATTAACAATCAACAAAGATATTCATAGAGTATTTACAGTAATTGTTCAGTGTCTTTAACTTCACATGTCGATGTCTATTACAAATATTATTTTTAACTTCTGAGTATATTAATTTATTTCGCTGATTTACATTGAGTTAACACGCTAGCATTCATCGGGCTTTAACACACTCTGTCCTCTCCGTCTGCACTAGAAGTGACCATTTTTGCCAATTCAGAATGCTCGAGCTGTGTCCGATTCGTTATTTCTTGCCCGGCACCAATCACGTAGTGTCAATGAAACAGAAATATATCCGTATATCGGAACTGAAAACGAGTTTTAGGGAGCAGTATAACTTTAACAGAAGCTATACGAGAACTATAATTTTAAAATTTCCGTAAACAAGACAAAAAACATTGGCCTTCAAAGGTAAATATACTGTTAGAACCAAAATTGTAATCAGTAAGACTATATTAGAACAATAATAATTTAAGAACTTATATCATGTACAAACATCAAAAGGATTTGAAAAATATATTACCCATATTCCAGCAAACATTGATAAACTAAATAGAAGCCTATTAACTAAGACCGGAACAGAAACACGAATGAAGTTCTGTTAAGTGATGTCTTTGCCTGGGTTCCTTAGTGGATCTGAAACATGAACGCCGATAAAGCTGATGAAAGTAAGATACACCTGGCAAAAAGAGATCCTTAAGAACAGTATAAGGTTGTACCCTATCAGATAAAAAAGCAATTGCAAAATAAGGGAAGAACTAGGAGTAAATTCTTTTCCAGAAAACATTGTCAACTATAGAAATGATAAGAGACAGCAAGTGGACAGAACGAGGGG